>NW_028157515.1:127500-180688 GCF_964263955.1 Coregonus lavaretus
ATTAAAACACACCGTTTTCTTTGAACCTAGCAACACCCCATTAAAACACACCGTTCCCTTTGAACTATAGCAACACCCCATTAAAACACACCGTTCCCTTTGAACCTAGCAACACCCCATTAAAACACACCGTTCCCTTTGAACCTAGCAACACCCCATTAAAACACACCGTTCCCTTTGAACTATAGCAACACCCCATTAAAACACACCGTTCCCTTTGAACCTAGCTACACCCCATTAAAACACACCAATCCCTTTGAACCAGTAGGGAGAGACGAGTGTCGCTAATAGCTATTGCTATCTGCTGATGCTCATTCAGTAAATAGGCTGTGTACGCAATCACTTAACAGAAACCTCACTTTCCACACCACCTCAAGGCAGCACATTTCAACGAGATAACAGGATAGGATCCCAGCTAGGTTGAGTAGTTTCTATCAGACAGGATCCCAGCTAGGTTGAGCAGTGTTGTACATTCCAAACATGTTTTCCTCTCATCTAGTTCTGCGTCATTACAGAGAGGCGTGGAACACAATGAACCCATTTAGGGCCGACACAGACAACCGTGTTAAAACCACCCAGGCCCAGCACATCTCTCACTGGACAGTCTAACTCAGATACAGACTGAGCTCACGCCATCCACTCACTCACGCCATCCACTCACTCACGCCATCCACTCACTCACGCCATCCACTCACTCACGCCATCCACTCACTCACTCCATCCACTCACTCCTCCTACTATGCACACACAGATTCAAACACACACAGCCTTCCATCAGCCTCCCCCTTAGTGGTGAAACACAAACAAAGGCTGAAGCCTCATATTTACAATGCAAACAGCCCTCTCTCTCTGTGTGAATAGTGAACACGGGGGTTAGCTGTTATGTAGCCAGCGACCGTCACAGTTACAGCACAACACACAGAACGCCACCGATGTGTCACCTGATAACCGCCCACCTACATTCCACTCTACCAGAAGACTGACGAGAGATGAAGCAAAACAGGAGCGAGATAACAGGAGTTTAACCAGGACAGTACAGACAGACGGACTGGATCATCAACATCACCACACATCTAACAGGAGATAACAGGAGTTTAACCAGAACAGTACAGACAGACAGACTGGATCATCAACATCACCACACATCTTAACAAGAGATAACAGGAAACACAAGCCGTGACAGGAGGATGTGGCCTACAGCATGTTGGCTTTATGTCAGATTAATAAGAACACTGCTTCCTTAAGTGGATTTATTTAGACGTAGTGTCGTAGCTAACGAAGCAGACTGTAACTGTGGTCAGGACAGTTCTCCCTGGCACTGATTGATGAGGTAGAGTACAGTTACACTGACTGGTGTGGCCCAGAGCCAGGGAGGCACTGATCCAGTCAGTCTGCTTCATCATCAGCCCTGTAGTGGATCTGACCCAGCAGAACTCCCTCTCTCCCTATGGGCCCGACCAGGTGCTGCCTCTGCACCCATCTAACCCGGCAGACTGTGGCTGGCTACCTCGGCAGCCATCTACAACCCTCTGTAACCCAATAACCCGGCAGACTGTGGCTGGCTACCTCGGCAGCCATCTACAACCCTCTGTAACCCAATAACCCGGCAGACTGTGGCTGGCTACCTCGGCAGCCATCTACAACCCTCTGTAACCCAATAACCCGGCACATTGTGGCTGGCTACCTCGGCAGCCATCTACAACCCTCTGTAACCCAATAACCCGGCACATTGTGGCTGGCTACCTCGGCAGCCATCTACAACCCTCTGTAACCCAATAACCCGGCACATTGTGGCTGGCTACCTCGGCAGCCATCTACAACCCTCTGTAACCCAATAACCCGGCAGATTGTGGCTGGCTACCTCGGCAGCCATCTACAACCCTCTGTAACCCAATAACCCGGCACATTGTGGCTGGCTACCTCGGCAGCCATCTACAACCCTCTGTAACCCAATAACCCGGCACATTGTGGCTGGCTACCTCGGCAGCCATCTACAACCCTCTGTAACCCAATAACCCGGCAGATTGTGGCTGGCTACCTCGGCAGCCATCTACAACCCTCTGTAACCCAATAACCCGGCAGACTGTGGCTGTCTACCTCGGCAGCCATCTGCCTGTGGGAGGGATCTCTGCCAGGACTATCTGATCCCCACTCTGAAGAGATCTCTCTCTGCCAGGAGGACTCATATCTGTCAACAGCCATAAGGAGAAGGTCAAAGGTATCTAAAGGCGTCTGCATGCTTCCCATCCGAAATAGTTTGTGCATACAGTGAGCGAAAAAAGTATTTGATCCCCTGCTGATTTTGTACGTTTGCCCACTGACAAAGACATGATCAGTCTATAATTGTAATGGTAGGTTTATTTGAACAGTGAGAGACAGAATAACAACAACAAAAATCCAGAAAAATGCATGTCAAAAATGTTATAAATTTATTTGCATTATAATGAGGGAAATAAGTATTTGACCCCTCTGCAAAACATGACTTAGTACTTGGTGGCAAAACCCTTGTTGGCAATCAGAGGTCAGACGTTTCTTGTAGTTGGCCACCAGGTTTGCACACATCTCAGGAGGGATTTTGTCCCACTCCTCTTTGCAGATCTTCTCCAAGTCATTAAGGTTTTGAGGCTGACGTTTGGCAACTCGAACCTTCAGCTCCCTCCACAGATTTTCTATGGGATTAAGGTCTGGAGACTGGCTAGGCCACTCCAGGACCTTAATGTGCTTCTTCTTGAGCCACTCCTTTGTTGCCTTGGCCGTGTGTTTTGGGTCATTGTCATGCTGGAATACTCATCCACGACCCATTTTCAATGCCCTGGCTGAGGGAAGGAGGTTCTCACGCAACATTTGACGGTACATGGCCCCGTCCATCGTCCCTTTGATGGGGTGAAGTTGTCCTGTCCCCTTAGCAGAAAAACACCCCCAAAGCATAATGTTTCCACCTCCATGTTTGACGGTGGGGATGGTGTTCTTGGGGTCATAGGCAGCATTCCTCCTCCTCCAAACACGGCGAGTTGAGTTGATGGCAAAGAGCTCCATTTTGGTCTCATCTGACCACAACACTTTCACCCAGTTCTCCTCTGAATCATTCAGATGTTAATTGGCAAACTTCAGACGGCCCTGTATGTGTGCTTTCTTGAGCAGGGGGACCTTGCAGGCGCTGCAGGATTTCAGTCCTTCACGGCATAGTGTGTTACCAATTGTTTTCTTGGTGACTATGGTCCCAGCTGCCTTGAGATCATTGACAAGATCCTCCCGTGTAGTTCTGAGCTGATTCCTCACCGTTCTCATGATCATTGCAACTCCACGAGGTGAGATCTTGCATGGAGCCCCAGGCCAAGGGAGATTGACAGTTATTTTGTGTTTCTTCCATTTGCGAATAATCGCACCAACTGTTGTCACCTTCTCACCAAGCTGCTTGGCGATGGTCTTGTAGCCCATTCCAGCCTTGTGTAGGTCTACAATCTTGTCCCTGACATCCTTGGAGAGCTCTTTGGTCTTGGCCATGGTGGAGAGTTTGGAATCTGATTGATTGCTTCTGTGGACAGGTGTCTTTTATACAGGTAACAAACTGAGATTAGGAGCACTCCCTTTAAGAGTGTGCTCCTAATCTCAGCTCGTTACCTGTATAAAAGACACCTGGGAGCCAGAAATCTTTCTGATTGAGAGGGGGTCAAATACTTGTTTCCCTCATTAAAATGCAAATCAATGACATGCATTTTTCTGGATTATTTTGTTGTTATTCTGTCTCTCACTGTTCAAATAAACCTACCATTAAAATTATAGACTGATCATTTCTTTGTCAGTGGGCAAACGTACAAAATCAGCAGGGGATCAAATACTTTTTCCCCTCACTGTATATTATGATGACACAGTCTTCGGCTGTTCGTGCACACATTTTTCCCCCCCAGAGGAAAGCCGAAGTTTGGTAGCCGAAGTCTACGCCCCTTCATTGCTGATTGGTCAACAGTATGGATTCTTCAACTAAGTGTTTGTCATTCAACAAGAGACGACTAGTTTTCATGCACATTTTGTCACTTGAGAAATACTGCACAAAACATCTTAGATGTAAAATTGTACGACTAAGATCTCCTCAGCAAAAACGTCAAAATTATCTTAGAATAATTCTGACAATTTTGAGGAAGTGTATACTGGCTACGGCATCTGAAGAGGGACAAACCGTACTATTGCTTATATTTTCTAGGTTTTCAAGCGAAGGTCTTTTAAAGTGGTGAATTGCAATATTACATTGAGACAGTCTCCTATCATGTAGTGCTGAGCGATTAACCAAAATTGGGGGGGTTTCTCGATTATTAAAACAACCAATTACACAACATCAGTTAAATTACTTGAATTCCATTTAGTTTAGTTTTTTTCAAAATCAAAATCATTCACAAGAGAAAGGTCAGGGAGGTGACCAAGAACCCGATGGTCACTCTGACAGAGCTCAAGAGTTCCTCTGTGGAGATGGCAGAACCTTCCAGAAGGACAACCATCTCTGCAGCACTCCACCAATCAGGCCTTTATGGTAGAGTGGCCAGACAGAAGCCGCTCCTCAGTAAAAGGCACATGACAGCCCGCTTGGAGTTTGCCAAAAGGCACCTAAAGGACTCTCAGACCATGAGAAACAAGATTCTCTGGTCTGATGAAACCCAGATTGAACTCTTTGGCCTGAATGCCAAGTATCACGTCTGGAGGAAACTTGACACCATCCCTACGGTGAAGCATGGTGGTGGCAGCATCATGCTGTGGGGATGTTTTTCAGCGGCAGAGACTGGGAGACAAACCGTACTATTGGCCATGTACTCCTATAATTTCCACCCGGCACAGCCAGAAGAGGACTGGCCACCCCTCAGAGCCTGGTTCCTCTCTAGGATTCTTCACAGGTTCCTACCTTTCTAGGGAGTTATTCCTAGCCACCGTGCTTCTACATCGGATTGCTTGCTGTTTGGGGTTTTGGGCTGGGTTTCTTTGTGCTACACAGCCAAAGCCCGGACGTAAACCCGATCGAACATCTCTGGAGAGACCTGAAAATAGCTGTGCAGCGACGCTCCCCATCCAACATGACAGAGCTTGAGAGGATCTGCAGATAAGAATGGGAGAAACTCCCCAAATACAGGTGTGCCAAGCTTGTAGCGTCATACCCAAGAAGACTCGAGGCTGTAATCGCTGCCAAAAGGTGTTTCAACAAAGTACTGAGTAAACAGTCTGAAAACGTATGTAAATATGATCGTTTTTTATTTTTAATAAATTAGCAAAAAATTCTAAAAACCGGTTTTTGCTTTTTCATTATGGGTATTGTGTGTATTGTGTATATAATTAATCAATTTTAGAATAAGGCTGTAACGTAACAAAATGTGGAAAAGGTCAAGGGGTCTGAATACTTTCCGAATGCACTGTACACTACCCGGTCAAACGTTTTAGAACACCTACTCATTCAAGGGTTAGATACACACAGACTACATATATCTCACCAGAGAGGAACGTACACACCACAACAACAAGAGCGAGGGAGAGAGACAGTTGGTGAAAGTATGCCTTATCTACTTTGAAGAACTAGTACAATGATTTAGTCAGACAGCTCTGCAGCATACTTTAGGCAGGTTAGCTACGTAGCATGACTAAAGACAGGACAGTACGGGGAGCACAACGTTGTCTGGCTGGCTGCTACTGCCTGAGATGAGATGATGTCTTTAAGGAATGAAAAATAATAAAGTCATCAAATAAAAATTAATATTTTCAATGTTTTGTCAATTGAAACGTCACTATTTTTGGCTTTGGAAATTCCATTAAAAAAAGGTTAATAATTTGTATGCAATTATTTGATAATGCATTGGATGTTTAAAAAATAAATAATTGAAACCTAAATCCGTGATTATTTTATAATAATCTAACCGAAACAACCTCAAAAAGCACTAATTGCTCAGCACTACCACCACAATGAAGACATGACTCCTAATGACTGGGTCTGTCCTGAAGACATGACTCCTAATGACTGGGTCTGTCCTGTCCTGAAGACATGACTCCTAATGACTGGGTCTGTCCTGAAGACATGACTCCTAATGACTGGGTCTGTCCTGTCCTGAAGACATGACTCCTAATGACTGGGTCTGTCCTGTGCTGAAGACATGACTCCTAATGACTGGGTCTGTCCTGAAGACATGACTCCTAATGACTGGGTCTGTCCTGTGCTGAAGACATGACTCCTAATGACTGGGTCTGTCCTGTCCTGAAGACATGACTCCTAATGACTGGGTCTGTCCTGTGCTGAAGACATGACTCCTAATGACTGGGTCTGTCCTGAAGACATGACTCCTAATGACTGGGTCTGTCCTGAAGACATGACTCCTAATGACTGGGTCTGTCCTGAAGACATGACTCCTAATGACTGGGTCTGTCCTGAAGACATGACTCCTAATGACTGGGTCTGTCCTGAAGACATGACTCCTAATGACTGGGTCTGTCCTGAAGACATGACTCCTAATGACTGGGTCTGTCCTGTCCTGAAGACATGACTCCTAATGACTGGGTCTGTCCTGAAGACATGACTCCTAATGACTGGGTCTGTCCTGTCCTGAAGACATGACTCCTAATGACTGGGTCTGTCCTGAAGACATGACTCCTAATGACTGGGTCTGTCCTGAAGACATGACTCCTAATGACTGGGTCTGTCCTGTCCTGAAGACATGACTCCTAATGACTGGGTCTGTCCTGTCCTGAAGACATGACTCCTAATGACTGGGTCTGTCCTGTCCTGAAGACATGACTCCTAACGACGGTCTGTCCTGTCCTGAAGACATGACTCCTAATGACTGGGTCTTGCCCTACACTGAAGAGGACTAAAGGCTGAGATGGGGCGCTGGTAGGAGGCAGCACAAACATATTAATGACAGGCAGGAAGTGAGTCATCACAGTAGTAAAGTGCAAATCAACTCTCTCTACGGGTATCACCTCCTCCACTTACAGTGACAGAGAGAGACAGACACGAGCCCTTAAGAACCAAACCCTAGTCTTCTCCAACAGGAGCACAGAGCCTTTAAAAAGGCTTCCCCAGAGAGACAGACGTAACAAAATAAAAAGATGCATTGCAATTCAGTCCTTTATTGTAAACTGCTAAAGTGCTCCATTGTGGCACATATATTTGCGTAAATAAAACCTCAGATCGTAAACAAGGTTATAATGAAAGTCAAAATCATTGCATCTAAGTATCTTTTAATGATATTGCTTTACAACTCAAGCTCTGGAAGGTATAACTCGTTCACATTAAAAAAGGTATTTCTGTTCCGATCCATAAATAAGCAACGGCTGCTTTAGTGACTAAAACAATGATATGGAATTTGTTGTGACCGGACACTCTCTTATCCAGACAGTAAATATCTAGTAAACAAATATCTACAATAAAACAAATTACTGAAAGCATTGAGTCTTACACAATAAATAATATGAATAAAACAAGGTCTCATTCAAACCTGAAAACAAAGTGCAAGTCACATCACTCTCATAACCACGTCACACACAACTGCTTGTATTCACGTGCCATCAAAAGCATTTTCCTCCAAGAAGTCCACGGACTCATACATTTGAGTCATTTAGCAGCCGCTCTTATCCGGAGCGACTTGCAGTTCCTGAGTGCATACGTTTTTCATACTCATGTTACTCATACGGCAGGCCTTCCTCAGCGATGACCGTTTAGCACATAAAGGGGGATCATTGACCTGTTGGAAAGGTGACAGTTGCATTTTATAATCCTAAAGTTTTCAAATGTAACATAATTTCATATCTGATAACTGAAATATGATAATTTATGCCTTGAGCAAAGTCAAACATGCTAGACCTCCAGCCTGAGATTTCATAAGTCATATGATCTATCATAAAATAATAATAATATGCCATTTAGCAGACGCTTTTATCCAAAGCGATTTACAGTCATGTGTGCATACATCTTTACGTATGGGTGGTCCCGGGGATCGAACCCACTACCCTGGTGTTACAAGCGCCGTATCATAAGGGTTATACATTCATTCTTGCATTCAACAGCCAGAAGGCTTACTCTTTTTTAGGATTGATATCACAGATAAACCTACACATAACGAGATATTTAGCTAGCTAATAATAATAATAGCTACCCTCTCTTCAGGCTGGCAGGCTAGTAGCTACAAATCCAAATCACGTCAGTTTGTTTTAACTCTTAATACCAAATACTCTTCAAATTGTCAAATTTGAGAATTTTATTTCGTACAGTCAAAGAAAACACAAACATAAGAAGACGACAAGACACAAGCTAAATCAAGTAGGCTACCGTGGTCCGTTCTGGGTGACTGACCGACTGCAGCTTGAACAACAGTCAACAGGCTAGCTACCATTAGTTAGCTCACTGACTTTGGGAGCATTCAAATCAAGCTAACATTATCTGAGGAGACACTATAGTGGCCTGGAAATACAATGACATTGCTAAAGTAGGCAAGTAATTAGTAGGAAACAACTTTGCCATCATTATCAAGTTACCATCTCTCTAAAGTCAATTTGACAAAATTGCCATAGCTAGAAAAGTCAACAATTGTTAGCTAGCTAAAGTCTCTCAATCTTAGCTAGCTGAAGTTACACTCCATCTAAAGTCAATCTGGCGACATCACAGTGATGACAAAAAGTTTTCCTACTAAATGTTTTTGCCTCCTTTAGAAATGTCATTATTTTAAGTCACTATAATTGCACTTTTAGACTAAAATCTTCATCAGAGAATGCCATTGATTAGCTAGTAGAACGTTCATTCGGGTTATCAGTGCTCAAGAGAACATTTAAAACAATGGTGTGTGTGACGAAGCATGCAACCCATGAATAGCAATGTCCTTTACTTATAACAGAAACATAAATATCTTAGGACACTCACTTCATGAATGGTTGCTGCTGCGACGCTTGATGGTGCTGCTGGGAAAATCCACGTGTGTACCTAGCCTGATTTGCAAATGTAGTCCAACGCAAAGTGTGCTGTGCAGGTTGGTTTGACTGAAGTTCTGACAGTTGATTATGAAATCTAAAACGGAAGCCAAATCAGACTGTTCTGATGGAATACAGTGCAAAAGGGCAGCCATGCTCTTGTTTCGGGGAGGGATCAGCGCCAAAACTAGGAGGGAATATGTAAATAAACGATGAACGTTCATTGGTCTATTATACTCAGTTCACCTTGTGACGTAATGCGGCTAAAAATTACATCCCACCTGAACAGGCTAAATTCCATTATCATCATTTTGACCTCCGTGTGGAAAATACAGTATCATCAAAAAAACGAGGAAAACATGTTTTTAACTGCACTGCCCCTTTAAGGCACAGTCCCAATGTCACATTAAAACATTTCAATATTCAGAAACGTCCATTCACTCTCATGTTAATGAACAACTTCTGCCTGTTATTCTGTGTGTGAGGGTTGGTTCTTCTTAAAATCACCAAAAGTCCCCACAAGGATTATAAAACAAGGGAAATTCTCCCTTGTGGGGACTTTTCCCACGTCCCCAAGAGGACAAAGGCTATTTTAAATTTAGGGTTAAGGTTAGAATTAGGATTAGAATTATGGTTAGGGTAAAGGTAAGGGGTTAGGGAAAATAGGACTTTGAATATAAATTAATTTTAGGTTCCCACGGGGATAGAAGAACATAACGTGTGTGTGTGTGTGTGTGTGTGTGAGAGATTTGATCCAGGACTGTTCCATCACAGATGCTCTCTCTTTCTCTCGGACCACTCAGCCATACTGTTGCCGTCTCTGCTCTGCACTCAGCCATACCGTTGCCGTCTCTGCTCTGCACTCAGCCATACCGTTGCCGTCTCTGCTCTGCACTCAGCCATACTGTTGCCGTCTCTGCTCTGCACTCAGCCATACTGTTGCCGTCTCTGCTCTGCACTCAGCCATACTGTTGCCGTCTCTGCTCTGCACTCAGCCATACTGTTGCCGTCTCTGCTCTGCACTCAGCCATACTGTTGCCGTCTCTGCTCTGCACTCAGCCATACTGTTGCCGTCTCTGCTCTGCACTCAGCCATACCGTTGCCGTCTCTGCTCTGCACTCAGCCATACTGTTGCCGTCTCTGCTCTGCACTCAGCCATACTGTTGCCGTCTCTGCTCTGCACTCAGCCATACTGTTGCCGTCTCTGCTCTGCACTCAGCCGTACTGTTGCCGTCTCTGCTCTGCACTCAGCCATACCGTTGCCGTCTCTGCTCTGCACTCAGACCTATTTTAAGTAATAAAGAGAGAGTTTGTAGGCGTCAAGAGAGAAACAGAGTACATAACAGATACACTAGTCTAAAGCAACATTAACAGCAGCAGCAACTAGACCCACAACTGATGCACCCGGCAGCAAGGGCGGCAGGTAGCTTAGTGGGTAAGAGCGTTGTGCCAGTAAGCGAAAGGTCACTGGTTCTAATCCCCGAGCCGACTAGGTGAAGAAAAAAAATCAGTCGATGTGCCCTTAAGCAAGGCACTTAACCCCAATTGCTCCTGTAAGTCGCTCTGGATAAGAGCGTCTGCTAAATGACTCAAATGTAAAAATGTAAATGTAACTAGACCCACAACTGATGCACCCGGCAGCAATAGACCTACAACCCAGAATTGAATCGTTGAGACTTCAGTCAGTCAGTCAGTCAGTACTGAGTGAGCCAGCCGACCCCACAAAACACACTCACCATATTATCAACTTCCTGCTCTTGCAGCGTGAGAGGGAACCCTTCTTGTAATAGAGTATAGGATGGCATTGCACGTCCAATACACAGGCATACTTTGACATTGAGAGAGTGTGAGGCAGGAGAGGGCAAGGATCTGAAAGGACTAGGAAAAAAAAGGACCACAGACACAAGAATTCAAAAAAAAATTGACGCCAAACAGGTCTACCAAATCAGCTCCTGTGTTGCAGTCTCGTTCTGCTTTAGAACAACGAGACCTCTTTTGGACCAGAGCCGATAGATAACATGGTGCTCAACAACAACAGGAACAGGAAGCACAAGCTCAACATAAAGACCAGGGGCCTCATGTATCAATATTGCGTAGAAACTATTCTAAAATACTACTTACGAACGGAATTTAGAATGTTTGTATGCATAGAAAAAAGTATGATTTAGCTCTCCCCTTACTTTCTCTCTGATCCACTAAATGTATATTTTTTTTCTAGGGGCACTGGTGCTCCCAAATCACAATTCCAGGTAGCACAGCAAAATATTTAGGAGCATATGTGACCAAAAATGGTAGAACTGTAGAGCCCAGGGTTACTGGCCCAACACTCTTAACCATTAGGCTACCTGCCACCCCACAGAGAAAGAGATTTTGTTTAACAGGTAAGAATTTGTAGTCTCCAAAAGGTAGGGGTCACCTCCACAACTAACAAAATAGAGGTGTCTACATTCTGCATAGCACGATGGGCCTAACGGGCTAATTACGTAGCGCGGAGATGGGCCTAACAGGCTAATTACGTAGCGCGGAGATGGGCCTAACAGGCTAATTACGTAGCGCGGAGATGGGCCTAACGGGCTAATTACGTAGCGCGGAGATGGGCCTAACGGGCTAATTACGTAGCGCGGAGATGGGCCTAACGGGCTAATTACGTAGCGCGGAGATGGGCCTAACGGGCTAATTACGTAGCGCGGAGATGGGCCTAACGGGCTAATTACGTAGCGCGGAGATGGGCCTAACGGGCTAATTACGTAGCGCGGAGATGGGCCTAACGGGCTAATTACGTAGCGCGGAGATGGGCCTAACGGGCTAATTACGTAGCGCGGAGATGGGCCTAACAGGGTAATTACGTAGCGCGGAGATGGGCCTAACAGGCTAATTACGTAGCGCGGAGATGGGCCTAACGGGCTAATTACGTAGCGCGGAGATGGGCCTAACGGGCTAATTACGTAGCGCGGAGATGGGCCTAACGGGCTAATTACGTAGCGCGGAGATGGGCCTAACGGGCTAATTACGTAGCGCGGAGATGGGCCTAACGGGCTAATTACGTAGCGCGGAGATGGGCCTAACGGGCTAATTACGTAGCGCGGAGATGGGCCTAACGGGCTAATTACGTAGCGCGGCGATGGGCCTAACGGGCTAATTACGTAGCGCGGAGATGGGCCTAACAGGCTAATTACGTAGCGCGGAGATGGGCCTAACAGGCTAATTAGGTAGCGCGGAGATGGGCCTAACGGGCTAATTACGTAGCGCGGAGATGGGCCTAACGGGCTAATTACGTAGCGCGGAGATGGGCCTAACGGGCTAATTACGTAGCGCGGAGATGGGCCTAACGGGCTAATTACGTAGCGCGGAGATGGGCCTAACGGGCTAATTACGTAGCGCGGAGATGGGCCTAACGGGCTAATTACGTAGCGCGGAGATGGGCCTAACGGGCTAATTACGTAGCGCGGAGATGGGCCTAACGGGCTAATTACGTAGCGCGGAGATGGGCCTAACGGGCTAATTACGTAGCGCGGAGATGGGCCTAACGGGCTAATTACGTAGCGCGGAGATGGGCCTAACGGGCTAATTACGTAGCGCGGAGATGGGCCTAACGGGCTAATTACGTAGCGCGGAGATGGGCCTAACGGGCTAATTACGTAGCGCGGAGATGGGCCTAACGGGCTAATTACGTAGCGCGGAGATGGGCCTAACGGGCTAATTACGTAGCGTGGAGATGGGCCTAACGGGCTAATTACGTAGCGTGGAGATGGGCCTAACAGGCTAATTACGTAGCGTGGAGATGGGCCTAACAGGCTAATTACGTAGCGCGGAGAAGGGCCTAACCGGCTAATTACGTAGCGCGGAGATGGGCCTAACAGGCTAATTACGTAGCGCGGAGATGGGCCTAACAGGCTAATTACGTAGCGCGGAGAAGGGCCTAACCGGCTAATTACGTAGCGCGGAGATGGGCCTAACAGGCTAATTACGTAGCGCGGAGATGGGCCTAACAGGCTAATTACATTTATATTCAGACACACAGCAAAACAAAGGCAGCACAGTGATGTATCATAGTCAACAGCATGTGACTACACTCTAGTTACCTCAGTGTGTCGGCTACAATTGTTATTTCTCAACAGTCTACAATGAAACAACACCTTAAGTACAAGTTCAGACAGGTTGGCCTATGGATGTGTCCCAGAGGCAGGAGGGTTGGCCTATGGATGTGTCCCAGAGGCAGGAGGGTTGGCCTATGGATGTGTCCCAGAGGCAGGAGGGTTGGCCTATGGATGTGTCCCAGAGGCAGGAGGGTTGGCCTATGGATGTGTCCCAGAGGCAGGAGGGTTGGCCTATGGATGTGTCCCAGAGGCAGGAGGGTTGGCCTATGGATGTGTCCCAGAGGCAGGAGGGTTGGCCTATGGATGTGTCCCAGAGGCAGGAGGGTTGGCCTATGGATGTGTCCCAGAGGCAGGAGGGTTGGCCTATGGATGTGTCCCAGAGGCAGGAGGGTTGGCCTATGGATGTGTCCCAGAGGCAGGAGGGTTGGCCTATGGATGTGTCCCAGAGGCAGGAGGGTTGGCCTATGGATGTGTCCCAGAGGCAGGAGGGTTGGCCTATGGATGTGTCCCAGAGGCAGGAGGGTTGGCCTATGGATGTGTCCCAGAGGCAGGAGGGTTGGCCTATGGATGTGTCCCAGAGGCAGGAGGGTTGGCCTATGGATGTGTCCCAGAGGCAGGAGGGTTGGCCTATGGATGTGTCCCAGAGGCAGGAGGGTTGAGAACAGCCCGAGTTGAAAGCCTAAAAATGAACCAGAGGCACTAAGATGACTAGGAGTCATAGAATGCATAGCGCCAACTGTAAAGTTTGGTGGAGGAGGAATAATGGTCTGGGGCTGTTTTCCATGGTTCGGGCTAGGCCCCTTAGAATCGTCTGGAATCTCATTGTATGCTGTAGTGTTAAGATCTCCCTTCACTAGAATTAAGGGGCCTAGCCTGAAACATGAAAAACAGCCCCAGACCATTATTCCTCCTCCACAAAACTTGACAGTTGGCACTATGCATTTGGGCAAGGAGCGTTCTCCTGGCATCCGTCAAACCCAGATTCGTCCTGCCAGGTGGTGAAGCGAGAATCATCACTCCAGAGAAAAATTGCCGAATCCACTGATTTGAAGGGGTGTCCACATACTTTTGTATATATTAGGGCTGTCCCCGACAACACAAAAATCTTTGTCGACCGAAAGTCGTCTGTTCTTTCGACCAATTGATTGCTCTAAAAAAATGTTACGTGTATTTCTCCATATATAGACACACCCTGTGTTTTAATAAAATCAACTATGTGCATTGAGCTTGTCTGATGCTTTAAGCTTACAGTTTGATGCCTCAAGAGGGCGCCAGAGATCTAGATAACCAAAAGAAGAAAAAAAACGTAACCTGACCCAACTATTCTCCTCCCGCTCCTGCTGGCTTTCGCAGATTCTGCCGTTACTCTCCTGAAGTTGCCGGTAATAGGCTACACGAGGAGTTGGCAACCTTTCTCATGTGGAATGCCAATTTATCTTATCATTTCTACCGATCTGCGTCCAGTTATGGTTTTCATATGCACATTTTCGTGAAACAGTTTAGTTTAATTAATAATAAACTTCTTCATATCAAAATTGTATCCAAATCTAAATGAAAATTATAAAACCTAAAAAGTAACTTCTATTGCAAGCTATGTAAAAAATAGCCTACATAAGCATAAATAATATGCCGTTTAGCAGACGCTTTTATCCAAAGCGACTTACAGTCATGTGTGCATACATTTTTACGTATGGGTGGTCCCGGGGATCGAACCCACTACCCTGGCGTTACAAGTGCCATGCTCTACCAGCTGAGCTACAGGAGGACCAACAAGCCAACAAACAAAAACAGTGCAGCTTGCAGGTAGAAAATATCCTGATAAAAAATAAATATCCTATAAATCACATTGCAGACAGGCCATGTGTTGCCAACGAACTTGAAACATTGTATCAACTATTAACTTGGGTCAGGCACAAAGCTGTAGGCTATTTGCACAAGGGATAAGAAGCAGTGCTCGACTTGGGCAGGAGTTCACCGGAGCGGAGTACCTGCACCTCAACTTTTCTACTGCTTGAGCTCCTGTTCCTCTTATAGAATATTAGCTCAAAAAATATTGTGGTGCTCTTGCAACTAAATATAAATTGTACAAGCACCTAAAATGGAATATCAGAACATATTTCAGACCAAGTCAAGCACTGATAACAAGCCTATTTTATGCTGTTTCCACTGGATCAGAGCATGACATTTTTCCCTTTCACACTGAGTGGTTATCAAAAAGGGAGAGAGCTGGAAAGATTTTTAAAAAACAATGAAGAACTATTGTAATTCTCAATGATGTAAAACAGACTTCATTTGCATGCTGTTTGAGGTGAAGAAAACGTTACTTTGAGAAGCTCCACAGGCCATTGGTGGTGGTGCGTTAAGCCAATCAGAAATACTATCAGATCCCCAAATGGGCATATTTACAGTGCATTCGGAAAGTATTCAGACCCCTTAACTTCTTCCACATTTTGTTACAGCCTTATTCTAAAATTGATTAAATTGTTTTGTTTTTCTCAATCTACACACAATACCCCATAATGAGAAAGTGAAAACTGGTTTTTAGATTATTTTATTTACATGAAAATAAAAAACATATATACTTTATTTACATAAGCATTCAGACCCTTTGCTATGAGCCTCGAAATTGAGCTCAGGTGCATCCTGTTTCCATTGATCATCCTTGAGATGTTTCTACAACTTGATTGGAGTCCACCTGTGGTAAATTCAATTGATTGGACATGATTTGGAAAGGCACACACCTGTCTATATAAAGGTCCCACAGTTGACAGTGCATGTCAGAGCAAAAACCAAGCCATGAGGTCGAAGGAATTAATCTGTAGAGCTCTGAGACAGGATTGTGTCGAGGCAAAGATCTGGCATTGAAGGTCCCCAAGAACACATTGGCCTCCATCATTCTTAAATGGAAGAAGTTTGGAACCACCAACACTCCTCTTAGGGCTGAGCAATCAGGGGAGAAGGGCCTTGGTCAGGGAGGTGACCAAGAACCCGATGGTCACTCTGATAGAGCTCCAGAGTTCCTCTGTGGAGATGGGAGAACCTTCCAGGAGGACAACCATCTCTGCAGCACTCCACCAATCAGGAATTTATGGTAGAGTGGGCAGACGGAAGCCACTCCTCAGTAAAAGGCACATGACAGCCCGCTTGGGGGTTGCCAAAAGGCACCTAAAGGACTGTCAGACCAAGAGAAACAAGATTCTCTGGTCTGATGAAACTAAGATTGAACTCTTTGGCCTGAATGCCAAGCGTCACGTGTGGAGGGAATCTGGCACCATCCCTACGGTGAAGCATGGTGGTGGCAGCATCATGCTGTGGGGATGTTTTTCAGCGGCAGGGACTGGGAGACTAGTCAGGATCGAGGGAAAGATTAACAGAGCAAAGTACAGAGATCCTCGATTAAACACTGCTCCAGCGCGCTCAGGTTCACCTTCCAACAGGGCAACGACCCTAAGCACACAGCCAAGACAACGCAGGAGTGGCTTCGGGACAAGTCTCTGAATGTCCTTGAGTGGCCTAGCCAGAGCCCGGACTTGAACCCGATCGAACATCTCTGGAGAGACCTGAAAATAGCTGTGCAGCGACACTCCCCATCCAACCTGACAGAGCTTGAGAGGGTCTGCAGAGAAGAATGGGGAGAAACTCCCCAAATACAGGTGTGCCAAGCTTGTAGCGTCATACCCAAGAAGACTCGAGGCTGTAATAGCTGCCAAAGATGCTTCAACAAAAGTACTGAGGAAAGGGTCTTAATACTTATGTAAATGTTACATCAGTTTATTTTCAATATATTTGCAAAAATTTCTAAAAACCTGTTGCTTTGTCATTATGGAGTATTGTGTGTAGATTGATGAAGGGGAAAAAACAATGTAATCCATTTTAGAATAAGGCTGTATGGTAACAAAATGTGGAAAAAGTCAAACGGTCTGAATACTTTCCAAATGCACTGTACACTACCGGTCAAAAGTTTTAGAACACCTACTCATTCAAGGGTTTTTCTTTATTTTTACTATTTTCTACATTGTAGAATAATAGTGAAGACATCAAAACTATGAAATAACACATATGGAATTATTTAGTTAACCAAAAGTGTTAAACAAATAAAAATGTGAGATTCTTCAAATAGCCACCCTTTGCCTTGATGACAGCTTTGCACACTCTTGGCATTGTCTCAACCAGCTTCACCTGGAATGCTTTTCCAACAGTCTTGAAGGAGTTCCCACATATGCTGAGCACTTGTTGGCCGCTTTTCCTTCACTCTGCGGTCCAACTCATCCCAAACCATCTCAATTTGGTTGAGGTCAGGTCATCTGATGCAGCACTCCATCACTCTCATTCTTGGTAAAATAGCCCTTATACAGCCTGGAGGTGTGTTGGGTCATTATCCTGTTGAAAAACAAATGATAGTCCCACTAAGCCCAAACCAGATGGGTTGGAGTATCACTGCAGAATGCTGCGGTAGCCATGCTGGTTAAGTGTGCCTTGAATTCTAAATAAATCACAGAAAGTGTCACCAGCAAAGCACCCCCACACCATAACACCTCCTCCTCCATCCTCCATTTACGACAGGAAATACACATGCAGAGATCATCCATTCACCCACACCGCGTCTCACAAAGACATGGCGGTTGGAACCAAAAATCTCCAATTTGGACTCCAGAGCAAAGGACAAATGTCCAATGCTCGTGTTTCTTGGCCCAAGCAAGTCTCTTCTTATTGGTGTCCTTTAGTAATGGCTTCTTTGCAGCAATTCGACCATAAATGCCTGATTCACACAGCCTCCTCTGAACAGTTGATGTTGAGATGTAACTGTTAATTGAACGCTGTGAACTAAACTAAGCTAAGCTAGCTAGCTAAACTAAGGTAGCTAGCGAGCTAAGCTAGCTAAGCTAAGGCTACCTTACGTTGAGCTTCAGTTACTAAAATATATATTTTAGAATGTATGTTTTGTACTCATACAATAAATTAGTAATAGTAGTATTAGAAGAAATACATAACATTGGGATTACATACTCTTCTGATGCTTGAGTAGGGCCCTGAACACGATAACCTTCGTTCTTGTCATTGACCTGGCGCCAACGAAGATGGAGGCCTCGCGACTAGCTCTTAGGAAACTTTGCAGTATTTTGTTTTTTTTAATGTATTATTTACTACATTATTAGCTCAGAAAGTGTTTGGCATCATTACATACAGCTGGGAAAAACTATTGGATATCAGAGCGGTGGTAACTCACCAGCATTACGACCAGGAATACGACTTTCCCGAAGCAGATCCTTTGTTTGCTCTCCCCAGGGCAACTGAACTGATTCCAGCGGCTGACCCAAAACACCGGTGGAGGAGAGGCACTCGGAGCGGCCTGCTGGTTCGACTTAGGAGGCGCGCACACCACCCACCGCTTCCAAGTATTCTACTCGCTAATGTTAAGTCTCTGGTTAACAAAGTCGACGAGCTCAGGGCAAGGATTTCTTTCCAGAGAGACATCAAGGCCTGTAACATCCTCTGTTTCACGGAAACATGGCTCTCTCAGGATATTCTGTCGAAATTGGTCCAGCCAGATGGGTTCTCAGTTCATCGCGCAGACAGAAATAAATATCTCTCCGGGAAGCAGAAGGGCGGGGGTGTGTGTTTCATGATTAATGACTCATTGTGTAATTGTAGTAACATACAGGAACTCGAGTCCTTCTGTTCACCCGACCTAGAATACCTCACAATCAAATGCCGACCGTATTATCTCCCAAGAGAATTCTCTTTGGTTATAGTCACGGCCGTGTATATCCCCCCCTCAAGCCGATACCACGACGGCCCTCAAGGAACTTCACTGGACCTTATGCAAACTGGAAACCACATATCCTGAGGCCTATTGTACTCGCACTGCCAAGACCCTCGATCATTGCTATTCGAACTTCCGGGATGGTTATAAGGCCCTCCCCCGCCCTCCTTTCGGCAAATCTGACCACGACTCCATTTTGCTTCTCCCTTCCTATAGGCAGAAACAGGAAGTACCCGTGCTAAGAACTATTCAACGCGCTGGTCTGACCAATCGGAATCCACGCTTCAAGATTGTTTTGATCACGCGGACTGGGATATATCCCAGGTAGATTCCGAAAATAATTTAGACATATACACTGAAACAGTGACTGGGTTTATCAAGAAGTGTATAGGTGACGTTGTGCCCACAGTGACTATTAAAACCTACCCTAACCAGAAACCGTGGATAGATGGCAGCATTCGCGCCAATCTGAAAGCGCGAACCACCGCATTCAACCATGGCAAGGTGACTGGGAATATGGCAGAATACAAACAGTGTAGCCACTCACTCCGCAAGGCAATTTAACTGGCAAAACATCAGTATAGAGACAAAGTGGAGTCGCAATTCAACGGCTCAGACACGAGACGTATGTGGCAGGGTCTACAGACAATCAGACTACAAAAGGAAAACCAGCCACGTCGCCGACACCGACGTCTCGCTTCCAGAAGAGCTAAACACCTTCTTCGCCCGCTTTGAGGATAACACAGTGCTACTGACGATGCCCACTACCAAAGACTGTGGGCTCTCCTCCTCTGTGATTAAGACATTTAAGTGTGTTAACCCCCGCAATGCTTCCGGCCCAGACCTAACCGTGTCTTCAGAGCATGCGCAGACCAGCTGGCTGGTGTGTTTATGGACATATTCAATCTCTCCCTTTCCCAGTCTGCTGTTCCCACATGCTTCAAGATGGCCACCATTGTTCCAGTACCCAAGAAAGCAAAGGTAACTGAACTAAATGACTATCGCCCTGTAGCACTCACCTCTGTCATCATGAAGTGCTTTGAGAGACTAGTCAAAGATCATATCACCTCTACCTTACCTGTCACCCTAGACCCACTTCAATTTGCTTACCGACCCAATAGATCCACAGACGATGCAATCGCCATCACACTGCCCTATCCCATCTGGACAAGAGGAATACCTATGTAAGATTGCTGTTCATTGACTATAGCTCAGCATTCAACACCGTAGTACCCTCCAAGCTCATCATTAAGCTCGAGGCCCTGGGTCTGAACCCCGCCCTGTGCAACTGGGTCCTGGACTTCCTGACAGGTCGCCCCCAGGTGGTGAAGGTAGGAAACAACATCTCCACTTCGTTGATCCTCAACACTGGGGCCCCACAAGGTTGCGTGCTCAGCCCCCTCCTGTACTCCCTGTTCACCCATGACTGCGTGGCCAAGCACGCCTCCAACTCAATCATCAAGTTTGCAGACGACACAACAGTAGTAGGCTTGACTACCAACAATGACGAGACAGCCTACAGGGAGGAAATGAGGGCTCTGGGAGTGTGGGGCCAGGAAAATAACCTCTCACTCAACATCAACAAAACAAAGGAGATGATCGTGGACTTCAGGAAACAGCAGAGGGTTCACCCCCCTATCCACATCGACGGGACCGCCTTGGAGAAGGTGGAAAGCTTCAAGTTCCTTGGCGTACAAATCACCGACAAACTGAAATGGTCCACCCACAGAGACAGTGTGGTGAAGAAGGCGCAACAGAGCCTCTTCAACCTCAGGAGGCTGAAGAAATTCGGCTTAGCACCTAAAACCCTCACAAACTTTTACAGCTGCACAATTGAGAGCATCCTGTCGGGCTGTATCACCGCCTGGTACGGCAACTGCACCACCCGCAACCGCAGGGCTCTCCAGAGGGTAGTGCGGTCTGCCGAACGCATTGCCGGGGGAAAACTACCCGCCCTCCAAGACACCTACAGCACCCAAAGTCACAGGAAGGCCAAAAAGATCATCAAGGACATCAATCACCCGAGCCACTGCCTGTTCACCCCGCTATCATCCAGAAGGCGAGGTCAGTACAGGTGCATCAAAGCTGGGACCGAGAGAATGAAAAACAGCTTCTATCTCAAGGCCATCAGAGTGTTAAATAGCCATCACTAGCACATTAGAGGCTGCTGCTGCCTATTGAAATCACTGGCCACTTTAAGAAATGGAACACTAGTCACTTTAATAATGTTTACATATCTTGCATTACTCATCTCATATGTATATACTGCATTCTATAACATTCTACTGTATCTTAGTCCATGCTGCTCTGTCATTGCTTGTCCATATATGTATATATTCTTAAATCCCATTCCTTACTTAGATTTGTGTGTATTGGGTATATGTTGTGAAATTGTTAGATATTACTTGTTAGATATTACTGCGCTGTCGGAGCTAGAAGCACAAGCATTTCGCTACACCCGCAATAACATCTGCTAAACACGTGTATGTGACAAATACAATTTGATTTGATTCGATCATTTTCAACAATCCTGCAGAAGGTTTCTATGGATGCATTGTGTTTGGGGGGAGGTAAGAATGAACTTTTCCCGTCGTTCTCGTCGTTGGGGTCTGGTTCGTCCGGTCTAAGCAGGTCCTCATCATCCGATTCAGAGTCAATGGGGATACATGGAGTCCAACTTTCATCTGTTACAATTGCTAACTGTAACTGTACATTTCTGACTAGAGCCTGCCATATTTTTATAAACTTTGCGTTTTCCCTCCGAAATTCAAGTGCTGTTGTGCGCTCTGCGTAACCGTGCGCAAGTCAACTAATGTGATACAATGAGGTGCGCACATGGATATTTCAACAACCGGTTGGTCGATTTTGACATGTGACCCCTCTATCGAAAGTTCTGGATCAGTAGAATTAGATTAGCACAATTGCGAGCCACTGGGATTGCATCATATATCCAGACGATGGCGACAAAACAGTGCCTGTTGTGATTGAAACAAACTACTGACTTCATCTTCAAACACCATGGCCATGTAAAACGATGGAAACTCACTGAAATCGACTCGGAATGAGAGAGAGAGAGACACTAGAGTATCTTTTCAAGGGGTTTTATTCGATCAGACACTACTTTTGGTAACAAAAACAACAAAGCTGGAGACTCTTATCTCCCTCAATAACTTTAAGCATCAGTTGTCAGAGCACCTTACCGATCACTGCACATGTACACAGCCCATCTGAAATTAGCCCACCCAACTACCTCATCCCCATATTGTTATTTATTTTGCTCTTTTGCACCCCAGTATCTCTATTTGCACATAATCTCTTGCACATCTAGCATTCCAGTGTTAATACTATTGTAATTATTCTGCACTATAGCCTATTTATTGCCTTACCTCCATAACTTGCTACATTTGCACACACTGTATATATATTTTCTGTTGTATTTTTGACTTTATGTTTTTTTACCCCATATGTAACTCTGTGTTGTTTTTATTGCACTACTTTGCTTTATCTTGGCCAGGTCGCAGTTGTAAATGAGAACCTGTTCTCAACTGGCTTACCTGGTTAAATAAAGGTGAAATAAAAATAAATAAATAAAATAAAGGTAAGACGCAGTTTGTTGTTGTGATAAAAAAAAAATGAAAGTTGGTTATTGACTTTCTTTGATTAATAGTTTAGTGAATGTTGGTCATAGAGAAACACGGCTATCACTGTTGGAATCCGTGAGGTAGCAGCTTTCGAATGGTGTATCGTTTGTGTAGATAACTTATTTCTCTCAACCTATCTGTCTACGAATATACAGGCATGCACGGTTTCAAAATACAGTACTGGTTTTGCTATATGCTTATATATTTATTTGGAGTGGGAATATTATTTCATTTGGGCAACAACAGTTTAGCTAGATTCACAGTTGAGACGCTTCTCGTTCCAGTAGTGTATAACATTCAGGTATTCACATGTTTAAAAAACTGTACTACATCATTGTTTGAGATTGCGGGAGGAGTACCCCGGATATGGGGAACCTCGGGGTGAAGAGGTTAAATCAAGGATCTCTCTGTACTTTGCTCCGTTCATCTTTCCCTTAATCCTGACTAGTCTCCCAGTACCTGCCGCTGAAAAATATCCCCAAATTATGATGCTGCCACCACCATGCTTCACCATAGCGATGGTGCCAGGTTTCCTCCAGACGTGAAGCTTGGCATTCAGGCAAAATAGTTCAATTTTGGTTTAATCAGACCAGAGACTCTTGTTTCTCCTGGTCTGAGAGTCCTTTAGGTGCCTTTTGGCAAACTCCAAGCGGGCTGTTAAGTGCCTTGTACTGAGGAGTGGCTTCCGTCTGGCCACTAGCATAAAGGCCTGATAGGTGAATTGCATCAGAGATGGCTGTCCTCTGGAGCTCTTTCAGAGTGACCATCGGGTTCTTGGTCACCTCCCTGACCAAGGCTCTTCTCCCCCGAATTGCTCAGTTTGGCCAGGCGGCCAGCTCTAGGAAGAGTCTTGGTGGTTCCAAACTTCTTCCATTTAAGAATGAAGGAGGCCACTGTGTTCTTGGGGACCTTCAATGCCAAAAAAGTGGTACCCTTCACCAGATCTGTGCCTCGACACAATCCTTTCTCTAAGCTCTACGAACAATTCCTTAGACCTCATGGATTGGTTTTTCCTCTGACATGCACTGTCAACTGTGGGACCTTGTATAGACAGGTGTGTGCCTTTCCAAATCATGTCCAATCAATTGAATTTATAATAATAATAATAATAATAATAATAATAATAATGCCATTTACCAGACGCTTTTATCCAAAGCGACTTACAGTCATGTGTGCATACATTGTTTGTGTATGGGTGGTCCCGGGGATCGAACCCACTACCCTGGCGTTACAAGCGCCGTGCTCTACCAGCTGAGCTACAGAGGACTCCAATCAAGTTGTAGAAACATCTCAAGGATGATCAATGGAAACAGGATGCACCGGAGCTCAATTTCGAGTCTCATTGCAAAGCGTCTGAATACTTATGTAAATAAGGTATTTCTGTTCTTGATTTTTTATAAATTAGCACAAATTTCTAAAAACCAGTTTTTCTTAGTTATTATGGGGTATTGTGTGTAGATTGTTGAGGAAAAAAGTTAATTTTATCAATTTTAGAATAAGGCTGTACCGTAACAAAATGTGGAAAAAGTCAAGGGGTCTGAATACTTTCCGAATGCACTGTATTGTGTACAGTCGTGGTCAAAAGTTGAGAATGACACAAATACTAATTTTCACAAAGTCTGCTGCCTCAGTTTTGATGATGGCAATTTGCATATACTCCAGAATGTCATGAAGAGTGATCAGATGAATTGCAATTAATTGTAAAGTCCCTCTTTGCCATGAATATGAACTTAATCTCAAAAAAACTTTCCACTGCATTTCAGCCCTGTCACAAAAGGACCAGCTGACATCATGTCAGTGATTATCTCGTTAACACAGGTGAGTGTTGATGAGGACAAGGCTGGAGATCACTCTTTCATGCTGATTGAGTTAGAATAACAGACTGGAAGCTTTAAAAGGAGGGTGGTGCTTGAAATCATTGTTCTTCCTCTGTTAACCATGGTTACCTGCAAGGAAACATTTGCCGTCATCATTGCTTTGCACAAAAAGGGCTTCACAGGCAAGGATATTGCTGCTAGTAAGATTGCACCTAAATCAACCATTTATCGGATCATCAAGAAGTTCAAGGAGATGTTCAATTGTTGTGAAGAAGGCATCAGGGCGCCCAAGAAAGTCCAGCAAGCGCCAGGACCGTCTCCTAAAGTTGATTCAGCTGCGGGATCGGGGCACCACCAGTGCAGAGCATGCTCAGGAATGGCAGCAGGCAGGTGTGAGTGCATCTGCACGCACAGTGAGGCGAAGACTTTTGGAGGATGGCCTGGTGTCAAGAAGGGCAGCAAAGAAGCCACTTCTCTCCAGGAAAAACATCAGGGACAGACTGATATTCTGCAAAAGGTACAGGGATTGGACTGCTGAGGACTGGGGTAAAGTCATTTTCTCTGATGAATCCCCTTTCCGATTGTTTGGGGCATCCGGAAAACACCTTGTCCGGAGAAGACAAGGTGAGCGCTACCATCAGTCCTGTGTCATGCCAACAGTAAAGCATCCTGAGACCATTCATGTGTGGGGTTGCTTCTCAGCCAAGGGAGTGGGCTCACTCACAATTTTAACCTAAGAACATAGCCATGAATAAAGAACGGTACCAACACATCCTCCGAGAGCAACTTCTCCCAACCATCCAAGAATAGTTTGGTGACGACCAATGCCTTTTCCAGCATGATGGAGCAACTTGCCATAAGGCAAAAGTGATAACTAAGTGGCTCGGGGGAACAAAACATCTACATTTTGGGTCCATGGCCAGGAAACTCCCCAGACCTTAATCCCGTTGAGAACTTGTGGTCGATCCTCAAGAGGCGGGTGGACAAACAAAAACCCACAAATTCTGATGAACTCCAAGCATTGATTATGCAAGAATGGGCTGCCATCAGTCAGGATGTGGCCCAGAAGCTAATTGACAGCATGCCAGGGCGGATTACAGAGGTCTTGAAAAAGAAGGGTCAACACTGCAAATATTGACTCATTGCATAAACTTAATGTAATTGTCAATAAAAGTATTTGACACTTATGGAATGCTTGTAATTATACTTCAGTATACCATAGTAACATCTGACAAAAATATCTAAAAACACTGAAGCAGCAAACTTTGTGAAGACCAATACTTGTGTAATTCTAAAAAACTTTTGACCACGACTGTACACAGGGCCTTTAGTTAAGAGCCCCATGAACGTGAACACATATCGCTTGCGGTACGATTTTGGAAACTTAAGGAACATATCTTTCATATCAGCGAGAAATTATTTTCTAAAAACATAAAGGTTAAATTACTACACACCTTTATAGAGTTAGGGTTCAGATACGGCCATGTCCCCATGTTAGAGCTGGTGTTTACGGAAGACAAAAGGCGGCCACCTGTGCTAATTAGCCATCTTCCATACTCCGAACACCTGTTTGTAGCGGAAGAAGCCCGCCAGAAATGTGTTGTACTGAAAAATACTGTCGGCCGCAACTGTGATAAAGCCGGTTAAAACAGTGTAAAGTAAGTGTATTACTATTTTGCCTTTGTGAAATTATTTTGACGTGATTTGAAAGTAAAAGGGATTTATGTTTCTAGAACCGTTTCGCAATTGAGAGTCGATTCACGTTTAGATTGACTATTTGGCTGCCAGAGCCAGTCTACCTCTGAAAATAACATAAGGTCCTTATACCTTAAAGGGGCAGTCTGCAGTTGCTACATAAATTACTGACATATACCCACGGATTCTTGAAGAACATTATTTATAAAATGCCTGTCGCACCCCATCAGAACCCAAAATATAAACTTTAATCCATGTGTGTAAAAAATGTAAACAAACACTGTATAGCCTCAATGTGGTTAAAACTATAGTTTTGTTATCACCGATGGCTGACAGTATATTATTGGGCTATAGTAGCCCGTACTAGTGTCACCACTCGCAATATCCCCGGTCCATGGTGCACAAGAAAGTGCCAGTTGAGCATTCCTTGAACAGCACTGGGCCAGCTGAGCTTTCCTTGAACAGCACCGGGCCAGCTGAGCTTTCCTTGAACAGCACCGGGCCAGCTGAGCTTTCCTTGAACAGCACCGGGCCAGCTGAGCTTCCCTTGAACAGCACCGGGCCAGCTGAGCTTTCCTTGAACAGCACCGGGCCAGCTGAGCTTCCCTTGAACAGCACCGGGCCAGCTGAGCTTTCCTTGAACAACACCGGGCCAGCGGAACTTTCCTTGAACAGCACCGGGCCAGCTGAGCTTTCCTTGAACAACACCGGGCCAGCTGAGCTCAAAATGTCAAGGAGGAGGAAAAGCCATGCAGGAAACGTTTGGGTCCCCTACACATTGTTCTATCCTTCAACCGTCTTCAGATGGACAATGCACAGTACTGTGGTGGGGGCATCACCAACTTCTAATGTAGTCCTATACTTTCACAGGATGTAGTTGGACACAATACGATTCAGCTGTTTAAATTATTGCATTTTCCTAAAAAGTAGCAGAGAGCAGATTGACTAGCCAACCAGTTAGTTAATTTTTTACTAGCTATAACATTAGCTAACTGGTTAGCCACCCTTTTGGGGAATTTCAGCTAGTTTAGTCATTAGCTAGTTACTAGGGTCAAAATCGGTTAGTTAACATTTTAGTTAACTAACTCGTTTGAAAAACGACTAGTTAGCTAACGTGTAAAATAAACCTCGTCCAGAACAAGCTAACTACATGGAGCTAGGCTAGTTAGCGTCTTGTTTTCACGACTCAGTTAGCTTGCTAGCGTTAGTAGCTTGACAAGAAAGAGTGGCTAACCTGGCGGTTAGCTAGCTAGCATTTACTAACCAACCAGGGAGCGGTGCGAGCTAGCTAACTACTTGCAAGGTAACTAATACTAACCACAATCACATTGGTGCAAAACCACGGCTAGTGTTACAAATCCGCTACCAGCACAAAACATCCTCTGAAAGTTGATTTAAATATAAAGTTATTCACCTGCAATTCGACGCGCTCCACCTCCCATTGTGCCCTCTCCAACTCGAAGCGGGCCCATTCGTGTTGCAGGAAGTGTAAGATCCCCGGGATACTGTAAGGAGCCCTCGCCGCCTCCCCTGCGTCCCCCTCCGGCAGCAGTACCTTCCCACCGCCCGCTAAAATCGAGTTGTTGTTGAAGAAAACGCCGGGCCCTGCCTGTTCGTCCATGGCCGGGCTCGGTTCAGGTCACGAACGGAGGGAGGGAGGGATAGCTCCTCTTTCGTGTCCTTGCTCCTTCGTGAGGTCTAGATGTAGCTGGCTACCGTAAGTAATCTGAATTGAAGAGCAGAAATAAGCCCCGGTATACCGACAGTGCTACTGGGCTCTGTGGAACTGGGCGCTCACTTTCTGACAGCTAGAGAACATGATCACGCCCACACCATGTAAGGATGTGGAGGTAGTCCGAAAAAAAAACCCACACACAAACCGAACTCCTATCAATAATATACATAATATTGTAAAAATATCAAATAAATCTTTCATTTCTAACCCACACCACAGGATGGGCGCAGCACAGGGTCATACACAGAGCAGCGGCCCTCGCCTGGGGAAGTTTGGATGCCTTCTTCAAGGGAACAACGGCCCTGTATTCAAAGCCATTGAGGGAGTTCGATTAGACTGAACCGGCTAAACCCTGTTATGGCCCGTCACGTCACCGGGAGAAAGCGGTGAGGGAAGAGCTACTTGCTCAAATCGAGCATCACCGGGTGGGCCATAATGTCAGCAAAAAAGCCTGATGAATAGTTCAGAAACATAAAACATGTATTTTCTATAAAAAGTAGTTTTCCTTGAAGGCAGGTAAAATTATGCATTTTTATAAAGAGCAAGCACTTTTGCATGTGGAAACATTGAATCCTAACTCATTACTCCACATACTTGACATATATCACTTTAGTTTTCAGCCGACTTTGCCATCGGCTTGGCCCGGGCACCCAGCTCACGCCTGGTTTCAAAACAAATGCAATCAACGTTACCCCATTCCCCAGGGCATTAATCTAATCCCCTCATTGACAACCTTTCAAAAACACATCTTCTCTATAACACAGAACTATATGATACACTATTATCAGTAGCCTACATGGTACAGCAATATAATTGTCAGTCATATTAAAATGTAATCCACAATGAATAATCTCAAAGAAGTTTTATTGACATGATACCTTTTCCAAAAACTACAGGCATTATCCAATAGCTGGGTAAATGGTCACCACGACAGTCTCCGGTCCGGTCCAGGAGCTTTGAGCTGTCATTGTAAATTAGTTGGATATCATGCACAATTCAACTTCCGTGTGCAGGTGTACAAGGAAAAACACATTCTTAACTTCGTAACATTTGGAGCATTTGAAGCAAAAACAGAAGTGAAAAAAGTGACCAGAAAAACAGTAGAATAGGTGAAAAAAAAAACTTTATTAAGGGTGGGTCGTGAGTGACTCATGAGTTGATATACCATGTTAGCGCAACATTGTCTTGTTGACATTATTTCCCCACTCGTAATGTTCAAACTGATTGATTGGTTTTTCAGGTCCTTTTTAATTTATCTTAATCTTTACCTTTAAATAATAACCCCAATTATATACAGGCAATCAAAATATTTTTGATAAAATCATTACTTTATCCTCCAAACGATCTTTCCCATTGATTTTTCATTCAGAAGTCACGTAATCATGCATCCCATGCTGTGTTAGCATGGATCATCACATATCAGTGGTAAGGTTCCTCAGTAGAACTCTGTCTCTCTCAAACAGAGAATGTTGTAAAGGATTGGCCAGTGAGAAGTCTTTTTAATATGTTGTAAAGGACAGGCCTGTGAGAGGTCTATTTAATACACAGGAACAGCAAGCAACATACTTTATGAACAGCAGATGCGAAACACTTAAATGCATTATTAAAAACGGGTGCCTTGGGTGAAGTCTAAAGACTACCTGAAAGCAGGGGATCATCTCAAAACAACAGCAAAATAAGACATTTACTTAAGGTAGACCCTTCAAAAGGTTTCCACATGCAATAAACAAATGACATTATAAACACACGCATGATTGAATCCTGTCGGACAAAGTGATCACAGTGGATACAGCCATGTTCATGTTGATGCGGCAAACATTGTAATGAAGACTCACTAGTACAGGAGTCCGCAAGGAATGATGTCAGGCCAATAAGGAAGCAAATAAAGAAAAAAACTATACTCAGCTATTTTGAAGTAGGTCCCTTTACATATTCAATGTGATCGTCCCAAATGGCACCCTATTCCCTATATAGTGCACTACTTTGGTCAAAAGTAGTGCACTATATAGGGAATAGGGTGCCATTTGGGGCGCACTGTATCCAGCTCTAAAATAATAATTATACATTGAAATGACATCAAAAGCAGTGCTCTCTCTAAAGGGTTTGGAAAGTGGACATTAAAAGACCCTTTAATGATATTGTTCACATACTAGTTTCCTTGACTTCAAGAAAACTAAGTAGAAAAATCTCATCCACCGAGAACCACGTTAAATAAAGAACATCTTAGAGACACAACTGACATATCAGGCGACAACAATATTACATCAGGATGATAAAGTAGTGTGCATTTCAGGAATATTTAGAAGAAGCTAGTCTTGAGTTTGATGGTGGGCGCAGCCTGCACAGTTGGCTGAGCCAATAGGGCTGCTGCTTTGGCTTTGCTGCTCGCCTGATTGGCTCTGACGGCCGACTCAAGGCGGGTCTTGAGCTCAGGTGCGGCTCCAATCACTGTCTTGAAGGCAGCTGGGTAGAGGGGCCCGATCCGCATCAGGTTCTGGAGAGCAAACTCATGTAGGCCCTTGGAGGCCGGAGGAGCAGAGGAGAAGGCATTGTCATCCAGGAGATAGGAGACCAGGGTGGGCACTAACAGAGCCAGCAACTGAACCCCTGTTGAAGAGGGAACAGGATGGAGAGCGTGAGAGAAAGAGGGAGAGCGTGAGAGAAAAGAGGGAGAGCGTGAGAGAAAAGAGGGAGAGCGTGAGAGAAAGAGGGAGAGCGTGAGAGAAAGAGGGAGAGCGTGAGAGAAAGAGCGAGAGAGAAAGAGGGAGAGCGTGAGAGAAAGAGGGAGAGCGTGAGAGAAAGAGGGAGAGCGTGAGAGAAAGAGGGAGAGCGTGAGCGAAAGAGGGAGAGCGTGAGAGAAAGAGGGAGAGCGTGAGAGAAAGAGGGAGAGCGTGAGAGAAAGAGGGAGAGCGTGAGAGAAAAGAGGGAGAGCGTGAGAGAAAGAGGGAGAGCGTGAGAGAAAGAGGGAGAGAGGGAGAGAAAGGAGGGAGAGCGTGAAAGAAAGAGGGAGAGCGTGAGAGAAAGAGGGAGAGCGTGAGAGATAGAGGGAGAGCGTGAGAGAAAGAGCGAGAGAGAAAGAGGGAGAGCGTGAGAGAAAGAGGGAGAGCGTGAGAGAAAGAGGGAGAGCGTGAGAGAAAGAGGGAGAGCGTGAGAGAAAGAGGGAGAGCGTGAGAGAAAGAGGGAGAGAGGGAGAGAAAGGAGGGAGAGCGTGAAAGAAAGAGGGAGAGCGTGAGAGAAAGAGGGAGAGCGTGAGAGAAAGAGGGAGAGCGTGAGAGAAAGAGAGGGAGAGAAAGGAGGGAGAGCGTGAGAGAAAGAGGGAGAGAGGGAGAGAAAGAGGGAGAGAGGGAGAGAAAGAGGGAGAGAGGGAGAGAAAGAGGGAGAGCGTGAGAGAAAGAGGGAGAGAAGGAGAGAAAGAGCGAGAGAGAAAGAGGGAGAGCGTGAGAGAAAGAGGGAGAGCGTGAGAGAAAGAGGGAGAGCGTGAGAGAAAGAGGGAGAGCGTGAGAGAAAGAGGGAGAGCGTGAGAGATAGAGGGAGAGCGTGAGAGAAAGAGCGAGAGAGAAAGAGGGAGAGCGTGAGAGAAAGAGGGAGAGCGTGAGAGAAAGAGGGAGAGCGTGAGAGAAAGAGGGAGAGCGTGAGAGAAAGAGGGAGAGCGTGAGAGAAAGAGGGAGAGAGGGAGAGAAAGGAGGGAGAGCGTGAAAGAAAGAGGGAGAGCGTGAGAGAAAGAGGGAGAGCGTGAGAGAAAGAGGGAGAGCGTGAGAGAAAGAGAGGGAGAGAAAGGAGGGAGAGCGTGAGAGAAAGAGGGAGAGAGGGAGAGAAAGAGGGAGAGAGGGAGAGAAAGAGGGAGAGAGGGAGAGAAAGAGGGAGAGCGTGAGAGAAAGAGGGAGAGAAGGAGAGATGCAAGGGAGAGATGGAGAGACGAAATGGAGGGAGACAACAAACATTGATTAACTAGATGGAACATCAACAAACATTGATTAACTAGATGGAACATCAACAAACATTGATTAACTAGATGAACATTGCATCTTGTTAGTTAACATTTGCTCTATGAAAAAAAAAAACGAATCAGTATCTCAGAGCGAGAGGACATAAAATATTCTGATCCATAAAGCTTAGTCTGAGCTAGGGTATAGAGGTGAATGAAGGGCTTAGTCTGAGCTACGGTATAGAGGTGAATGAAGGGCTTAGTCTGAGCTAGGGTATAGAGGTGAATGAAGGGCTTAGTCTGAGCTAGGGTATAGAGGTGAATGAAGGGCTTAGTCTGAGCTACGGTATAGAGGTGAATGAAGGGCTTGGTCTGAGCTACGGTATAGAGGTGAATGAAGGGCTTAGTCTGAGCTAGGGTATAGAGGTGAATGAAGGGCTTGAGCTCTCCCAGTTAGGCTACACTGCCACGACACGAGTCTAAAAGCCACAGAGCAGAAGTCCAGGCGAACGCTCCCAGCCCAGATATACAAGGCAACACATGACAAGAGGCAGTAGTTACAGGAAGGTTTTTACAGATCAGTGGAGCTGTTTACAGGGACACGTGTACCTCTAACAAGCTCAAATAGGACACAGAAAACAAGAAAAACAACTCAATGATGTGGTAAGTGGCTCTGGATGAGAGAACAGAAGCCATTTAAATGTAAGGGATAGTTCTCACGATTCAACTCTGAGGTTCTCTCTACGGAACCATGAATTGAAATATCCTGAAAGTCATATTTTACAAACTCTTAGATGTCCCCTGCATGATCTTTATTGAGGAATAAAAAAAACGATAACATCTGAAATCATGCATTTCCAAATAGCTGTCCCGATGCAGAGAAACACATGTCACCCTTTGAATGATCTGTCAGGATGGACATTTTTAGTAGTAAAATATTGAAGGGATTGAATTAGGAACCAAACTAGATTTTGTTTAGATTTTGTTTATCTGAGGTCAAAATGGGATCAAGAGGCTTGTGCCCCATATTCAGGCCATGGTGTTCTGTTCCTCTCCGATGCCCACTAGGTTCTCCAGAACCCTGATGCCCTCCTGTACGGCCTGCAGCTCTGTGAGTGTGTTAACCCTGTGTGTCAGCGTGTTAACCCTGTGTGTCAGCGTGTTAACCCTGTGTGTCAGCGTGTTAACCCTGTGTGACAGCGTGTTAACCCTGTGTGACAGTGTGTTAACCCTGTGTGACAGCGTGTTAACCCTGTGTGACAGCGTGTTAACCCTGTGTGTCAGCGTGTTAACCCTGTGTGACAGCGTGTTAACCCTGTGTGTCAGTGTGTTAACCCTGTGTGTCAGTGTGTTAACCCTGTGTGACAGCGTGTTAACCCAGTGTGACAGCGTGTTAACCCTGTGTGACAGCGTGTTAACCCTGTGTGTCAGCGTGTTAACCCTGTGTGACAGCGTGTTAACCCTGTGTGACAGTGTGTTAACCCTGTGTGACAGCGTGTTAACCCTGTGTGTCAGCGTGTTAACCCTGTGTGACAGCGTGTTAACCCTGTGTGTCAGCGTGTTAACCCTGTGTGACAGCGTGTTAACCCTGTGTGTCAGCGTGTTAACCCTGTGTGACAGCGTGTTAACCCTGTGTGACAGCGTGTTAACCCTGTGTGACAGCGTGTTAACCCTGTGTGTCAGCGTGTTAACCCTGTGTGACAGCGTGTTAACCCTGTGTGTCAGTGTGTTAACCCTGTGTGTCAGTGTGTTAACCCTGTGTGACAGCGTGTTAACCCAGTGTGACAGCGTGTTAACCCTGTGTGACAGCGTGTTAACCCTGTGTGTCAGTGTGTTAACCCTGTGTGTCAGTGTGTTAACCCTGTGTGTCAGTGTGTTAACCCTGTGTGTCAGTGTGTTAACCCTGTGTGTCAGTGTGTTAACCCTGTGTGTCAGTGTGTTAACCCTGTGTGACAGCGTGTTAACCCTGTGTGTCAGTGTGTTAACCCTGTGTGTCAGTGTGTTAACCCTGTGTGACAGCGTGTTAACCCTGTGTGACAGCGTGTTAACCCTGTGTGACAGCGTGTTAACCCTGTGTGTCAGTGTGTTAACCCTGTGTGACAGCGTGTTAACCCTGTGTGTCAGTGTGTTAACCCTGTGTGACAGCGTGTTAACCCTGTGTGACAGCGTGTTAACCCTGTGTGTCAGTGTGTTAACCCTGTGTGACAGCGTGTTAACCCTGTGTGTCAGTGTGTTAACCCTGTGTGACAGCGTGTTAACCCTGTGTGACAGCGTGTTAACCCTGTGTGTCAGTGTGTTAACCCTGTGTGTCAGTGTGTTAACCCTGTGTGTCAGTGTGTTAACCCTGTGTGTCAGTGTGTTAACCCTGTGTGTCAGTGTGTTAACCCTGTGTGACAGCGTGTTAACCCTGTGTGTCAGTGTGTTAACCCTGTGTGTCAGTGTGTTAACCCTGTGTGACAGCGTGTTAACCCAGTGTGACAGCGTGTTAACCCAGTGTGACAGCGTGTTAACCCAGTGTGACAGCGTGTTAACCCTGTGTGACAGCGTGTTAACCCTGTGTGTCAGTGTGTTAACCCTGTGTGTCAGTGTGTTAACCCTGTGTGACAGCGTGTTAACCCAGTGTGACAGCGTGTTAACCCAGTGTGACAGCGTGTTAACCCTGTGTGTCAGCGTGTTGACCCTGTGTGTGCAGCATTGCTACCGACAGTACATACGGTTCTGTTCCTCTCCCATGCCCACTAGGTTCTCCAGGACCCTGATGCCCTCCTGTACGGCCTGCAGCTCCGTGCCAGTGCCTGGCCGGCTCCGCTCCACCCCCTTCAGCTTCTCCACCATGATCGGTGCCAGGACGTGGATGTAGGGGGTGGATAACGCTCGGTTGGGGTGCTGGAACACTGAGAGGAGGAGTTGGTAACACCGCGCCTGGACCTGGGAGGGAGAACCAGATTACACACATGCAAACATACAGGGAAACATTGAGACTGGGGAGGGGGGTAAAGCAAAAAGACAAGTCTGTGTCCTCAGACAATAGACATTAAAGTCCCCAGGGGTCAGGGGTCAGGGGAGTTGAAGCGGTGTGGGCGTGTCCTACCCAGGGGTCAGGGGAGTTGAGGGCGTTCCTATAGCGGTCCATACAGCCTCGTTGCAGCACAGTGACTCCCATGACCTCTGAACTGGCGGACAGCAGGAAGAGGGTCATGGCTGTCAGCATACTGACCTCATCCATGTCGGGACGAGACTCATCTGAGGAACACACATTGGTACAGTAGAGATAGAAACACATTCATTACAACATCTACACACTCACTACAGGTCAATTACAACAACATCTACACACTCATTACTCAATTACAACAACATCTACACACTCATTACAGGTCAATTACAACAACATCTACACACTCACTACAGGTCAATTACAACAACATCTACACACTCACTACAGGTCAATTACAACAACATCTACACACTCACTACAGGTCAATTACAACAACATCTACACACTCACTACAGGTCAATTACAACAACATCTACACACTCACTACAGGTCAATTACAACAACATCTACACACTCACTACAGGTCAATTACAACAACATCTACACACTCACTACAGGTCAATTACAACAACATCTACACACTCACTACAGGTCAATTACAACAACATCTACACACTCACTACAGGTCAATTACAACAACATCTACACACTCACTACAGGTCAATTACAACAACATCTACACACTCACTACAGGTCAATTACAACAACATCTACACACTCACTACAGGTCAATTACAACAACATCTACACACTCATTACAGGTCAATTACAACAACATCTACACACTCATTACAGGTCAATTACAACAACATCTACACACTCACTACAGGTCAATTACAACAACATCTACACACTCATTACTCAATTACAACAACATCTACACACTCATTACAGGTCAATTACAACAACATCTACACACTCACTACAGGTCAATTACAACAACATCTACACACTCACTACAGGTCAATTACAACAACATCTACACACTCACTACAACATCTACACACTCACTACAGGTCAATTACAACAACATCTACACACTCACTACAGGTCAATTACAACAACATCTACACACTCACTACAGGTCAATTACAACAACATCTACACACTCACTACAGGTCAATTACAACAACATCTACACACTCACTACAGGTCAATTACAACAACATCTACACACTCACTACAGGTCAATTACAACAACATCTACACACTCACTACAGGTCAATTACAACAACATCTACACACTCATTACAGGTCAATTACAACAACATCTACACACTCACTACAGGTCAATTACAACAACATCTACACACTCACTACAGGTCAATTACAACAACATCTACACACTCACTACAGGTCAATTACAACAACATCTACACACTCACTACAGGTCAATTACAACAACATCTACACACTCACTACAGGTCAATTACAACATCTACACACTCACTACAGGTAAATTACAACAACATCTACACACTCACTACAGGTAAATTACAACAACATCTACACACTCATTACAGGTCATTTACAAGTGCTTCAACAACATCTGCAGGCCACGGCTAGGCCCGGACAGCCATCTACACGGCGCCCTGACACATAATGGGGAAACACCCGGCTACCAGGAAACACCCAGCTACCAGGAAACACCCAGCTACCAGGAAACACCCGGCTACCAGGAAACACCCGGCTACCAGGAAACACCCGGCTACCAGAAAACACCCGGCTACCAGGAAACACCCGGCTACCAGGAAACACCCGGCTACCAGGAAACACCCGGCTACCAGGAAACACCCGGCTACCAGGAAACACCCGGCTACCAGGAAACACCCGGCTACCAGGAAACACCCGGCTACCAGGAAACACCCGGCTACCAGGAATCCTACTAGAACAGTGTGCATGTTACCTGGTTGAGAGTATTCTAGAACAGAAGCCAGACTACTCCGGATCAGTCCTGTCCACTGAGTGGGGGTCTTCTCAGCCCGGGACAGAGGGGAGGTGATGATGGTCTTTATACCCTGTAGAGCAGCTGAGACAGGCAGGGGTATGGAGTTATCAGGTGCCTTCACAGCTGCCGTGTCTGTGTGTGTGTGTGTGTGTGTGTGTGTGTGTGTGTGTGTCTGTGTGTGTGTGTGTGTGTGTGTGTGTGTGTGTGTGTGTGTGTGTGTGTGTGTGTGTGTGTGTGTGTGTGTGTGTGTGTGTGTGTGTGTCTGTGTGTGTGTGTGTGTGTGTGTGTGTGTGTGTGTGTGTGTGTGTACCTGAGACAGGCAGGGGTATGGAGTTATCAGGTGTCTTCATAGCTGCCGTGTCTGTGTGTGTGTGTGTGTGTGTGTGTGTACCTGAGACAGGCAGGGGTATGGAGTTATCAGGTGTCTTCATAGCTGCCGTGTCTGTGTGTGTGTGTGTGTGTGTGTGTGTGTACCTGAGACAGGCAGGGGTATGGAGTTATCAGGTGTCTTCATAGCTGCCGTGTCTCTGTGTGTGTGTGTGTGTGTGTGTGTGTGTGTGTGTGTGTGTGTGTGTGTGTACCTGAGACAGGCAGGGGTATGGAGTTATCAGGTGCCTTCATAGCTGCCGTGTGTGTGTGTGTGTGTGTGTGTGTGTGTGTGTGTGTGTGTGTGTGTGTGTGTGTACCTGAGACAGGCAGGGGTATGGAGTTATCAGGTGTCTTCATAGCCGTCTCCTTCAGGACCCCTGTTATCAGGAAGAGTACAGTGGGGAGGATGGTCATGCTGCCTGGGGGGGGGGGGAGACAGACAGAGAGTTAGACTTGTATCCGTCAGTAATGAGGAATGACAGAGAGAGAGTTAGACTTGTATCCTTCAGTAATGAGGAATGACAGAGAGAGAGTTAGACTTGTATCCTTCAGTAATGAGGAATGACAGAGAGAGTTAGACTTGTATCCTTCAATAATCCTTCACTCCATCTCACACCAATACCCCTTTTAAAACTGCCATGTGCAACAGTTCAATCAATGGGTATATCAATTGAAATGACAATTGGACAGCAGTAACCATTGCAGATTGCACCTTTAATATGTCAACAAGGCAAACACCCCCTTCTATAAGTATCATATTTATCCCTGTCCCTAATCTCTCAGTAGCCCCGAAATCCTAATCTCTCAGTAGCCCCGAAATCCTAATCTCTCAGTAGCCCCGAAATCCTAATCTCTCAGTAGCCCCGAAATCCTAATCTCTCAGTAGCCCCGAAATCCTAATCTCTCAGTAGCCCCGAAATCCTAACTGAATCATCTCTGTTTTTCTATTGTTTCACACCCAGTGTGACTCAGTTGATTTCAAGGATATAATCAGATCTTCAGAAAGCTTCAGTCTCAGACATAACAACCACAGTCCCAGGGTGAGATGGATCCAAGGGGAGAGAGGCTATTGAGCCAGACTGAGTCTAAGGCAGAGAGACTGTTGTGGGGAGATGAATGGAGGAGACATGATGAGTGTGTGTGTTACCTGCGGGGGAGCACAGCGATGACAGCTCAGCCAGTATAGTGACAGTGTGAGCCACCAGCCGGGTGCTCTCCTCAGGCAGACGAGGCTGGGGCCGGAGGGGCAGATGGCTGGGGGACTCGTTCACCCTGGGAATAATAATAATACATGAGTTTGGGCTTTTCAATGACCCAAATATGTTTTACAATTAGGGTTGCAAAATTCTGTAAAAAATTCCCACAATTCCCAGGTTTTGCAGAAGTCCTGGTTAGAAGAGTCCCAGAATCAGGAGGGAATAAGCAGGATAACCAGGGAACTATGGATAACCAGGGAACTATGGATAACCAGGGAACTATGGATAACCAGGGAACTATGGATAACCAAGGAACTATGGAACTATGGATAACCAAGGAGCTATGGATAACCAGGGAACTATGGATAACCAGGGAACTATGGATAACCAGGGAACTATGGATAACCAAGGAACTATGGAACTATGGATAACCAAGGAACTATGGATAACCAGGGAACTATGGATAACCAGGGAACTATGGATAACCAGGGAACTATGGAACTATGGATAACCAGGGAACTATGGATAACCAGGGAACTATGGATAACCAGGGAACTATGGATAACCAGGGAACTATGGATAACCAAGGAACTATGGAACTATGGATAACCAAGGAACTATGGATAACCAGGGAACTATGGATAACCAGGGAACTATGGATAACCAGGGAACTATGGAACTATGGATAACCAGGGAACTATGAATAACCAGGGAACTATGGATAACCAGGGAACTATGAATAACCAGGGAACTATGGATAACCAGGGAACTATGGATAACCAAGGAACTATGGATAACCAAGGAACTATGGATAACCAGGGAACTATGGATAACCAGGGAATTACAATAGAACACCACTGATAAGTTACAATAGAACTAAGAAGCAAAAACATAAATGAATAAAAAGACATGAATATATTACCTGGTGTTGAGTTGGGGCAGGTGGCGAACCAGGATGAACACCAGGAGCTCCATGGCAGCGAAGACCAGGGACTTCCCCGGGAGCAGCTCCCCAGTCTCACCTCCCTCTCCCTGGAGACACAGACTGTCCTTCTCCCCTCCATCCTCCTTACCTGGATGGAGATAAGTAGAGTAGATCAACAGGGGGTGAGAACATTCTGAGCCTGTACTTGACTTTAAAATCAGTAGTAATGAGCCCATTTAGGTCAAATAGATTTTAAATTAAATAGTATAAATAAATAGTATTGGTGGGTACTGCTACTGCTACTACTACTACTACTACTGCTACTGCTGCTACTGCTATTGCTGCTACTGCTACTGCTACTGCTACTACTACTACTACTACTACTACTACTACTACTACTACTACTACTACTACTACTGCTATTGCTGCTACTGCTACTGCTACTGCTACTACTACTACTGCTACTGCTACTACTACTACTACTACTACTACTACTACTACTACTACTGCTGCTGCTGCTGCTGCTGCTACTGCTACTGCTACTGCTATTGCTGCTACTGCTACTGCTACTGCTACTACTACTACTACTACTACTGTCTGGCTCAGTCTTACTCCTAGCTGAGTTGGCTGCATTTCATTCCAGAAAGTTGCTTTCTCCCTTCCACCCTCATTCACTCCCTTTGATGGAGCTGATGGATAAGTCATGGATCTCTATGCATATGGCAGTAACTAGTTGGGAGCTCAAAGAGCTGATGGATAAGTCATGGATCTCTATGCATATGGCAGTAACTAGTTGGGAGCTCAAAGAGCTGATGGATAAGTCATGGATCTCTATGCATATGGCAGTAACTAGTTGGAGCTCAAAGAGCTGATGGATAAGTCATGGATCTCTATGCATATGGCAGTAACTAGTTGGGAGCTCAAAGAGATGATGGATAAGTCATGGATCTCTATGCATATGGCAGTAACTAGTTGGAGCTCAAAGAGATGATGGATAAGTCATGGATCTCTATGCATATGGCAGTAACTAGTTGGGAGCTCAAAGAGATGATGGATAAGTCATGGATCTCTATGCATATGGCAGTAACTAGTTGGGAGCTCAAAGAGCTGATGGATAAGTCATGGATCTCTATGCATATGGCAGTAACTAGTTGGGAGCTCAAAGAGCTGATGGATAAGTCATGGATCTCTATGCATATGGCAGTAACTAGTTGGAGCTCAAAGAGGTGATGGATAAGTCATGGATCTCTATGCATATGGCAGTAACTAGTTGGGAGCTCAAAGAGATGATGGATAAGTCATGGATCTCTATGCATATGGCAGTAACTAGTTGGGAGCTCAAAGAGATGATGGATAAGTCATGGATCTCTATGCATATGGCAGTAACTAGTTGGGAGCTCAAAGAGATGATGGATAAGTCATGGATCTCTATGCATATGGCAGTAACTAGTTGGGAGCTCAAAGAGATGATGGATAAGTCATGGATCTCTATGCATATGGCAGTAACTAGTTGGGAGCTCAAAGAGCTGATGGATAAGTCATGGATCTCTATGCATATGGTAGTAACTAGTTGGGAGCTCAAAGAGCTGATGGATAAGTCATGGATCTCTATGCATATGGCAGTAACTAGTTGGGAGCTCAAAGAGATGATGGATAAGTCATGGATCTCTATGCATATGGCAGTAACTAGTTGGAGCTCAAAGAGCTGATGGATAAGTCATGGATCTCTATGCATATGGCAGTAACTAGTTGGAGCTCAAAGAGATGATGGATAAGTCATGGATCTCTATGCATATGGCAGTAACTAGTTGGAGCTCAAAGAGATGATGGATAAGTCATGGATCTCTATGCATATGGCAGTAACTAGTTGGGAGCTCAAAGAGATGATGGATAAGTCATGGATCTCTATGCATATGGCAGTAACTAGTTGGAGCTCAAAGAGATGATGGATAAGTCATGGATCTCTATGCATATGGCAGTAACTAGTTGGAGCTCAAAGAGATGATGGATAAGTCATGGATCTCTATGCATATGGCAGTAACTAGTTGGGAGCTCAACGAGATGATGGATAAGTCATGGATCTCTATGCATATGGCAGTAACTAGTTGGAGCTCAAAGAGATGATGGATAAGTCATGGATCTCTATGCATATGGCAGTAACTAGTTGGAGCTCAAAGAGATGATGGATAAGTCATGGATCTCTATGCATATGGCAGTAACTAGTTGGAGCTCAAAGAGATGATGGATAAGTCATGGATCTCTATGCATATGGCAGTAACTAGTTGGAGCTCAAAGAGATGATGGATAAGTCATGGATCTCTATGCATATGGCAGTAACTAGTTGGAGCTCAAAGAGATGATGGATAAGTCATTGGTCTCTATGCATATGGCAGTCACTAGTTGGAGCTCAAAGAGCTGATGGATAAGTCATGGATCTCTATGCATATGGCAGTAACTAGTTGGAGCTCAAAGAGATGATGGATAAGTCATGGATCTCTATGCATATGGCAGTAACTAGTTGGAGCTCAAAGAGATGATGGATAAGTCATGGATCTCTATGCATATGGCAGTAACTAGTTGGGAGCTCAAAGAGCTGATGGATAAGTCATGGATCTCTATGCATATGGCAGTAACTAGTTGGGAGCTCAAAGAGATGATGGATAAGTCATGGATCTCTATGCATATGGCAGTAACTAGTTGGGAGCTCAAAGAGCTGATGGATAAGTCATGGATCTCTATGCATATGGCAGTAACTAGTTGGGAGCTCAAAGAGCTGATGGATAAGTCATGGATCTCTATGCATATGGCAGTAACTAGTTGGGAGCTCAAAGAGCTGATGGATAAGTCATGGATCTCTATGCATATGGCAGTAACTAGTTGGGAGCTCAAAGAGCTGATGGATAAGTCATGGATCTCTATGCATATGGCAGTAACTAGTTGGGAGCTCAAAATGTTTATTATTTTTCTACTGAGCTATTTAACTTTATGTTCGTATTCTTATCTTTTGTTATTTCTCATTGTTCTTGCATTGTCCAGAAGGAACCCGCTAGTAAGCATTTCATTGGAAGGTGTATACCATATGTATCCTGTACATACGACTAACACAGGCAAACCAGTATGAAAAATGTATGCACTCACTAACTGCAAGTCGCTCTGGATAAGAGCGTCTGCTAAATGACTAAAATGTAAATGTAAATTAATTTAAAGGTTTATGTGGTATATCCTAACAGTAGACTCATAGGCTGGATAGGCTGGTCCCAGATCTGCTTGTCTGTATCAGCATATGGTTAATGATGACCATATGAATTGGCAAGGCAAGCACCAAGGTATCTGGGACCAGCCTGTCCATCAGGGTAACACAGTGACCCGTGTCGGTACTAACCCTGGGCGTCCCTCTGCTGTGTGAGGTGGTCCTGTGCAGCTCGGACAGTCTCCTGCACCACAGCCGTAACTTGGAGCTGAACGGCCGGAGGGTCTCTGGTCAGGAGCAGTCTGTGGAGCACGTTGAGCAGCTCTACACCCAAGAGCTACAACGTGGAGAGAAACCTGGTTAGCCATGACATCTTTAAAAACATCCAGCCTGTCAGCTCTACACCCAAGAGCTACAACGTGGAGAGAAACCTGGTTAGCCATGACATCTTTAAAAATACCCAGCCTGTCAGCTCTGCACCCAAGAGCTACAACGTGGAGAGAAACCTGGTTAGCCATGACATCTTTAAAAACATCCAGCCTGTCAGCTCTACACCCAAGAGCTACAACGTGGAGAGAAACCTGGTTAGCCATGACATCTTTAAAAACATCCAGCCTGTCAGCTCTACACCCAAGAGCTACAACGAGGAGAGAAACACACCCAGAATGTCTGCTACGCTACAGCTCAGTGATGTCACTAACTCCTCAGCCCTGTGTAAGAGACACAGACAGAACCATCTGGAATCTTTCTGGCCTACCTGTATATACCTCTTCCCCTGCCTGCACAGACCTCTTCCCCTGCCTGCACAGACCTCTTCCCCTGCCTGCACAGACCTCTTCCCCTGCCTGTATAGACCTCTTCCCCTGCCTGCATAGACCTCTTCCCCTGCCTGCACATACCTCTTCCCCTGCCTGCACATACCTCTTCCCCTGCCTGCACAGACCTCTTCCCCTGCCTGCACAGACCTCTTCCCCTGCCTGTACAGACCTCTTCCCCTGCCTGTACAGACCTCTTCCCCTGCCTGCACAGACCTCTTCCCCTGCCTGTATAGACCTCTTCCCCTGCCTGTACAGACCTCTTCCCCTGCCTGCACAGACCTCTTCCCCTGCCTGCACAGACCTCTTCCCCTGCCTGCACAGACCTCTTCCCCTGCCTGCACAGACCTCTTCCCCTGCCTGCACAGACCTCTTCCCCTGCATGTACAGACCTCTTCCCCTGCATGTACAGACCTCTTCCCCTGCATGTACAGACCTCTTCCCCTGCCTGCACAGACCTCTTCCCCTGCCTGCACAGACCTCTTCCCCTGCCTGCACAGACCTCTTCCCCTGCCTGCACAGACCTCTTCCCCTGCCTGTATAGACCTCTTCCCCTGCCTGCACAGACCTCTTCCCCTGCCTGCACATACCTCTTCCCCTGCCTGCACAGACCTCTTCCCCTGCCTGTACAGACCTCTTCCCCTGCCTGTACAGACCTCTTCCCCTGCCTGCACAGACCTCTTCCCCTGCCTGCACAGACCTCTTCCCCTGCCTGTATAGACCTCTTCCCCTGCCTGCACAGACCTCTTCCCCTGCCTGCACAGACCTCTTCCCCTGCCTGCACAGACCTCTTCCCCTGCCTGTACAGACCTCTTCCCCTGCCTGTACAGACCTCTTCCCCTGCCTGTACAGACCTCTTCCCCTGCCTGCACAGACCTCTTCCCCTGCCTGCACAGACCTCTTCCCCTGCCTGTACAGACCTCTTCCCCTGCCTGCACAGACCTCTTCCCCTGCCTGCACAGACCTCTTCCCCTGCCTGTACAGACCTCTTCCCCTGCCTGCACAGACCTATTCCCCTGCCTGCACAGACCTCTTCCCCTGCCTGCACAGACCTCTTCCCCTGCCTGCACAGACCTCTTCCCCTGCCTGCACAGACCTCTTCCCCTGCCTGCACAGACCTCTTCCCCTGCCTGCACAGACCTCTTCCCCTGCCTGCACAGACCTCTTCCCCTGCCTGCACAGACCTCTTCCCCTGCCTGTACAGACCTCTTCCCCTGCCTACACAGACCTCTTCCCCTGCCTGTATAGATCTGTGAATCTATCCATTATCCTGCAGTAGGTCAAGTCTAATCCTCTCCTCACTGTAATGCTCATGGCTTATTATGGATGAGGAGAGACGGACAGGCAATGAGCTGTGTCTGAGGCTCTGAGGGTGATGAGAGGAGTGGTGGAGAGATACATAGAGATGGTGTGTGTGTGTGTGTGTGTGTGTGTGTGTGTGTGTGTGTGTGTGTGTGTGTGTGTGTGGGGAAAGGGAAACTTATAAAGACAGAGAGACCATCACCTCTGGAACGTGATATACATTAGTCATTACTCATGCTACTGTATCCGTCCTCATCCAAAGCTGTTCCTTCCTCTCTCCTGTAAACTCCGCATCACAATTAGACTATGATGCTAGAACCTTCTCAAACCTTTCTCTTTACCAGTTGTTTTCTCCTCTCTCTTCTTCTTTCTCCTCTAGCTTTACCTGGTCTTCACTGATGTGTGTCCTGGCGCAGGGCGAGTCCAGCAGGGTACAGAGAGCCTGTAGACATGACATGACATGTTCTATAGGTTCCTCGGGTCTGGGGAAGCACAGGAACTCTATACTGACACCTGGGGGTGGGAGGACAGAGTGGTCAGTTATTATGAAGGTAACTAAGTGTCCTCTCTCTCTCTCTCTCTCTCTCTCTCTCTCTCAATTTCAATTTCAATTTCAATTTAAGGGCTTTATTGGCATGGGAAACGTGTGTTAACATTGCCAAAGCAAGTGAAGTAGATAGTAAACAAAAGTGAAATAAACAATAAATATTAACAGTAAACATTACACTCAGAAGTTTCAAAAGAATAAAGACATTTCAAATGTCATATTATGTATATATACAGTGTTGTAACAATGTGCAAATAGTTAAAGTACAAATGGGAAAATAAATAAACATAAATATGGGTTGTATTTACAATGGTGTTTGTTCTTCACTGGTTGCCCTTTTCTTGTGGCAACAGGTCACAAATCTTGCAGCTGTGATGGCACACTGTGGTTTTTCACCCAGTAGATAAGGGAGTTGATCAAAATTGGGTTTGTTTTCGAATTCTTTGTGGATCGCTGTAATCTGAGGGAAATATGTGTCTCTAATATGGTCATACATTTGGCAGGAGGTTAGGAAGTGCAGCTCAGTTTCCACCTCATTTTGTGGGCAGTGTGCACATAGCCTGTCTTCTCTTGAGAGCCAGGTCTGCCTACGGCGGCCTTTCTCAATAGCAAGGCTATGCTCACTGAGTCTGTACATAGTCAAAGCTTTCCTTAAGTTTGGGTCAGTCACAGTGGTCAGGTATTCTGCCACTGTGTACTCTCTGTTTAGGGCCAAATAGCATTCTAGTTTGCTCTGTTTTTTTGTTTGTTCTTTCCAATGTGTCAAGTAATTCTCTTTTTGTTTTCTCATGATTTGGTTGGGTCTAATTGTGTTGTTGTTGTTGTTGTTGTTGTCCTGGGGCTCTGTGGGGTCTGTTTGTGTTTGTGAACAGAGCCCCAGGACAAGCTTACTTAGGGGACTCTTCTCCAAGTTCATCTCTCTGTAGGTGATGGCTTTGTTATGGAAGGTTTGGGAATCGCTTCCTTTTAAGTGGTTATCTCTCTCTCTCTCTCTCTCTCTCACCCAACATCAGATGCATCCTGTCCTTAACCAGCTCCTCCAGACTCTGGGTAGGTACAGGGTTTCCCTGGAGGTAGACTGGTGCCCCAGAAGCCTGTGGGTGGGGAGCAGGGGCCTCCTCTTCCCCGAAGCTGGTGCTGCTCAGCCAGAGGGCCACAGCGTGGAGGACAGGGGCCCAGGAGCCACGGTAGTGGAGACGAGCTGTGTCAATGGTCTCTGGGGTGTAGAATGCACCACCTGGACACACACAGCAGGAAAACAGCCTTGGAGATGAGACAGTAGTGGATTAGCACCCAAGCTGTCACACCAACATGAACATCATGAACAAGTTTTAGGGCCTGCTTCCCGGAAACAGATTAACCAAGTCTAGAAATCATGTTCATTGGAGAGATTCTCTATTTACACCCCACAGTGTTGAGTAGGGTGTAGTGTACCGTCAGGAGGCAGGTGGCCACAGTGTTGAGTAGGGTGTAGTGTACCGTCAGGTGGCCACAGTGTTGAGTAGGGTGTAGTGTACCGTCAGGTGGCAGTTGGCCACAGTGTTGAGTAGGGTGTAGTGTACCGTCAGGAGGCCACAGTGTTGAGTAGGGTGTAGTGTACCGTCAGGAGGCCACAGTGTTGAGTAGGGTGTAGTGTACCGTCAGGAGGCCACAGTGTTGAGTAGGGTGTAGTGTACCGTCAGGAGGCAGTTGGCCACAGTGTTGAGTAGGGTGTAGTGTACCGTCAGGTGGCAGTTGGCCACAGTGTTGAGTAGGGTGTAGTGTACCGTCAGGAGGCCACAGTGTTGAGTAGGGTGTAGTGTACCGTCAGGAGGCCACAGTGTTGAGTAGGGTGTAGTGTACCGTCAGGAGGCCACAGTGTTGAGTAGGGTGTAGTGTACCGTCATGAGGCCACAGTGTTGAGTAGGGTGTAGTGTACCGCCAGGAGGCCACAGTGTTGAGTAGGGTGTAGTGTACCGTCAGGTGGCCACAGTGTTGAGTAGGGTGTAGTGTACCGTCAGGTGGCCACAGTGTTGAGTAGGGTGTAGTGTACCGTCAGGAGGCCACAGTGTTGAGTAGGGTGTAGTGTACCGTCAGGTGGCAGTTGGCCACAGTGTTGAGTAGGGTGTAGTGTACCGTCAGGAGGCCACAGTGTTGAGTAGGGTGTAGTGTACCGTCAGGTGGCCACAGTGTTGAGTAGGGTGTAGTGTACCGTCAGGAGGCCACAGTATTGAGTAGGGTGTAGTGTACCGTCAGGAGGCCACAGTGTTGAGTAGGGTGTAGTGTACCGTCAGGAGGCCACAGTGTTGAGTAGGGTGTAGTGTACCGTCAGGAGGCCACAGTGTTGAGTAGGGTGTAGTGTACCGTCAGGTGGCAGTTGGCGACAGTGTTGAGTAGGGTGTAGTGTACCGTCAGGAGGCCACAGTGTTGAGTAGGGTGTAGTGTACCGTCAGGTGGCAGTTGGCCACAGTGTTGAGTAGGGTGTAGTGTACCGTCAGGAGGCCACAGTGTTGAGTAGGGTGTAGTGTACCGTCAGGAGGCCACAGTGTTGAGTAGGGTGTAGTGTACCGTCAGGTGGCAGTTGGCCACAGTGTTGAGTAGGGTGTAGTGTACCGTCAGGAGGCCACAGTGTTGAGTAAAGTGTAGTGTACCGTCAGGAGGCAGTTGGCCACAGTGTTGAGTAGGATGTAGTGTACCGTCAGGTGGCCACAGTGTTGAGTAGGGTGTAGTGTACCGTCAGGTGGCCACAGTGTTGAGTAGGGTGTAGTGTACCGTCAGGTGGCCACAGTGTTGAGTAGGGTGTAGTGTACCGTCAGGAGGCCACAGTGTTGAGTAGGGTGTAGTGTACCGTCAGGTGGCCACAGTGTTGAGTAGGGTGTAGTGTACCGTCAGGAGGCAGTTGGCCACAGTGTTGAGTAGGGTGTAGTGTACCGTCAGGTGGCCACAGTGTTGAGTAGGGTGTAGTGTACCGTCAGGTGGCCACAGTGTTGAGTAGGGTGTAGTGTACCGTCAGGAGGCAGGTGGCCACAGTGTTGAGTAGGATGTAGTGTACCGTCAGGTGGCCACAGTGTTGAGTAGGGTGTAGTGTACCGTCAGGAGGCCACAGTGTTGAGTAGGGTGTAGTGTACCGTCAGGAGGCCACAGTGTTGAGTAGGGTGTAGTGTACCGTCAGGAGGCCACAGTGTTCGCTGCTGTAAACTGTTCGCTGCTCTGGCACCCCAATGGTGGAACAAGCTCCCTCACGACGCCAGGACAGCGGAGTCACTCACCACCTTCCGGAGACATTTGAAACCCCACCTCTTTAAGGAATACCTGGGATAGGATAAAGTGTTCCTTCTAACCCCCCCCCCCCAAATTGTAAAGTGGTTATCCCACTGGCTATAGGGTGAACGCACCAATTTGCGAGTCGCTCTGGCTAAGAGCGTCTGCTAAATGACGTTAATGTGCCCTTGAGCAAGGCACTTAACCCTAATTGCTCCTGTAAGTCGCTCTGGATAAGAGCGTCTGCTAAATGACTAAAATGTAAATGTAATGTAAAATGTAAATGTGTTGAGTAGGGTGTAGTGTACCGTCAGGAGGCCACAGTGTTGAGTAGGGTGTAGTGTACCGTCAGGTGGCCACAGTGTTGAGTAGGGTGTAGTGTACCGTCAGGTGGCCACAGTGTTGAGTAGGGTGTAGTGTACCGTCAGGTGGCCACAGTGTTGAGTAGGGTGTAGTGTACCGTCAGGAGGCCACAGTGTTGATTAGGGTGTAGTGTACCGTCAGGAGGCCACAGTGTTGAGTAGGGTGTAGTGTACCGTCAGGTGGCCACAGTGTTGAGTAGGGTGTAGTGTACCGTCAGGAGGCCACAGTGTTGAGTAGGGTGTAGTATACCGTCAGGTGGCCACAGTGTTGAGTAGGGTGTAGTGTACCGTCAGGTGGCCACAGTGTTGAGTAGGGTGTAGTATACCGTCAGGTGGCCACAGTGTTGAGTAGGGTGTAGTGTACCGTCAGGTGGCCACAGTGTTGAGTAGGGTGTAGTGTACCGTCAGGAGGCCACAGTGTTGAGTAGGGTGTAGTGTATCGTCAGGTGGCCACAGTGTTGAGTAGGGTGTAGTGTACCGTCAGGTGGCCACAGTGTTGAGTAGGGTGTAGTGTACCGTCAGGAGGCCACAGTGTTGAGTAGGGTGTAGTGTACCGTCAGGTGGCCACAGTGTTGAGTAGGGTGTAGTGTACCGTCAGGTGGCCACAGTGTTGAGTAGGGTGTAGTGTACCGTCAGGTGGCCACAGTGTTGAGTAGGGTGTAGTGTACCGTCAGGTGGCCACAGTGTTGAGTAGGGTGTAGTGTACCGTCAGGAGTCAGTTGGCCACAGTGTTGAGTAGGGTGTAGTGTACCGTCAGGAGGCCACAGTGTTGAGTAGGGTGTAGTGTACCGTCAGGAGGCCACAGTGTTGAGTAGGGTGTAGTGTACCGTCAGGTGGCCACAGTGTTGAGTAGGGTGTAGTGTACCGTCAGGTGGCCACAGTGTTGAGTAGGGTGTAGTGTACCGTCAGGTGGCCACAGTGTTGAGTAGGGTGTAGTGTACCGTCAGGAGGCCACAGTGTTGAGTAGGGTGTAGTGTACCGTCAGGAGTCAGTTGGCCACAGTGTTGAGTAGGGTGTAGTGTACCGTCAGGAGGCCACAGTGTTGAGTAGGGTGTAGTGTACCGTCAGGAGGCAGTTGGCCACAGTGTTGAGTAGGGTGTAGTGTACCGTCAGGTGGCCACAGTGTTGAGTAGGGTGTAGTGTACCGTCAGGTGGCCACAGTGTTGAGTAGGGTGTAGTGTACCGTCAGGAGTCAGTTGGCCACAGTGTTGAGTAGGGTGTAGTGTACCGTCAGGAGGCCACAGTGTTGAGTAGGGTGTAGTGTACCGTCAGGTGGCAGTTGGCCACAGTGTTGAGTAGGGTGTAGTGTACCGTCAGGTGGCCACAGTGTTGAGTAGGGTGTAGTGTACCGTCAGGAGGCCACAGTGATGAGTAGGGTGTAGTGTACCGTCAGGTGGCCACAGTGTTGAGTAGGGTGTAGTATACCGTCAGGTGGCCACAGTGTTGAGTAGGGTGTAGTGTACCGTCAGGTGGCCACAGTGTTGAGTAGGGTGTAGTGTACCGTCAGGAGGCCACAGTGATGAGTAGGGTGTAGTGTACCGTCAAGGTGGCCACAGTGTTGAGTAGGGTGTAGTGTACCGTCAGGTGGCCACAGTGTTGAGTAGGGTGTAGTGTACCGTCAGGTGGCCACAGTGTTGAGTAGGGTGTAGTGTACCGTCAGGTGGCCACAGTGTTGAGTAGGGTGTAGTGTACCGTCAGGAGGCCACAGTGTTGAGTAGGGTGTAGTGTACCGTCAGGAGGCCACAGTGTTGAGTAGGGTGTAGTGTACCGTCAGGTGGCCACAGTGTTGAGTAGGGTGTAGTGTACCGTCAGGAGGCCACAGTGATGAGTAGGGTGTAGTGTACCGTCAGGTGGCCACAGTGTTGAGTAGGGTGTAGTATACCGTCAGGTGGCCACAGTGTTGAGTAGGGTGTAGTGTACCGTCAGGTGGCCACAGTGTTGAGTAGGGTGTAGTGTACCGTCAGGAGGCCACAGTGATGAGTAGGGTGTAGTGTACCGTCAGGAGGCAGGTGGCCACAGTGTTGAGCAGGGTGTAGTGTACCGTCAGGTGGCCACAGTGTTGAGTAGGGTGTAGTGTACCGTCAGGTGGCCACAGTGTTGAGTAGGGTGTAGTGTACCGTCAGGTGGCCACAGTGTTGAGTAGGGTGTAGTGTACCGTCAGGTGGCCACAGTGTTGAGTAGGGTGTAGTGTACCGTCAGGAGGCCACAGTGTTGAGTAGGGTGTAGTGTACCGTCAGGTGGCCACAGTGTTGAGTAGGGTGTAGTGTACCGTCAGGTGGCCACAGTGTTGAGTAGGGTGTAGTGTACCGTCAGGAGTCAGTTGGCCACAGTGTTGAGTAGGGTGTAGTGTACCGTCAGGAGGCCACAGTGTTGAGTAGGGTGTAGTGTACCGTCAGGTGGCAGTTGGCCACAGTGTTGAGTAGGGTGTAGTGTACTGTCAGGTGGCCACAGTGTTGAGTAGGGTGTAGTGTACCGTCAGGAGGCCACAGTGATGAGTAGGGTGTAGTGTACCGTCAGGTGGCCACAGTGTTGAGTAGGGTGTAGTATACCGTCAGGTGGCCACAGTGTTGAGTAGGGTGTAGTGTACCGTCAGGTGGCCACAGTGTTGAGTAGGGTGTAGTGTACCGTCAGGAGGCCACAGTGATGAGTAGGGTGTAGTGTACCGTCAGGTGGCCACAGTGTTGAGTAGGGTGTAGTGTACCGTCAGGTGGCCACAGTGTTGAGTAGGGTGTAGTGTACCGTCAGGAGGCCACAGTGTTGAGTAGGGTGTAGTGTACTGTCAGGAGGCCACAGTGTTGAGTAGGGTGTAGTGTACCGTCAGGTGGCCACAGTGTTGAGTAGGGTGTAGTGTACCGTCAGGTGGCCACAGTGTTGAGTAGGGTGTAGTATACCGTCAGGTGGCCACAGTGTTGAGTAGGGTGTAGTGTACCGTCAGGTGGCCACAGTGTTGAGTAGGGTGTAGTGTACCGTCAGGAGGCCACAGTGTTGAGTAGGGTGTAGTGTACCGTCAGGAGGCCACAGTGTTGAGTAGGGTGTAGTGTACCGTCAGGTGGCCACAGTGTTGAGTAGGGTGTAGTGTACCGTCAGGAGGCAGTTGGCCACAGTGTTGAGTAGGGTGTAGTGTACCGTTAGGAGGCCACAGTGTTGAGTAGGGTGTAGTGTACCGTCAGGAGGCCACAGTGTTGAGTAGGGTGTAGTGTACCGTCAGGTGGCAGTTGGCTGGAGAACTCTGCAGGCAGTGTCAGTAGAGCATAGTCTCTGAGGACAGCCAACCACAGCCGAGACAGAGACGGCAGTTCAGGCTGCACCAGCATAATCAGGCTATCAGGAGGAAGAATGTCCGCTCCCACCTCCTCCTCCTCCTCTTCCTCCTCTCCTCCTCCTGCCTTCACCTCCTTCACCGGACGAGACTCTGCTTCCTTCTTTATCTTCATGGCCACCACATACACCTGGAAGACGGGGAGGGGGGGGGAGAGAGAAGAAAATAGTTAGAGAGAGAGAGAGAGAGAGACAGAGAGAGACAGAGACAGAGACAGAGAGAGAGAGAGAGAGAGAGAGAGAGAGAAAGAGACAGACAGAGAGCGAGAGAGAGAGAGACAGAGAGCGAGAGACAGAGAGAGAGAGACAGAGAGAGAGAGAGAGAGAGAGAGACAGAGAGCGAGAGAGAGAGAGACAGAGAGCGAGAGACAGAGAGAGAGAGAGACAGAGAGCGAGACACAGAGAGAGAGAGACAGAGAGAGAGAGAGAGAGAGAGAGAGAGAGAGACAGAGACAGAGAGAGAGAGAGACAGAGAGCGAGAGACAGAGAGAGAGAGAGACAGAGAGCGAGAGACAGAGAGAGAGAGAGACAGAGAGCGAGAGACACAGAGAGAGAGAGACAGAGAGAAGAGAGAGAGAGACAGAGAGCGAGAGACACAGAGAGAGAGAGACAGAGAGAGAGAGAGAGAGAGAGAGAGAGAGAGAGAGAGACAGACAGTCTATAGTGTTACAGGTCTACAGCCTAGTCTATAGTGTTACAGGTCTACAGTCTAGTCTATAGTGTTACAGGTCTACAGCCTAGTCTATAGTGTTACAGGTCTACAGCCTAGTCTATAGTGTTACAGGTCTACAGCCTAGTCTATAGTGTTACAGGTCTACAGCCTAGTCTATAGTGTTACAGGTCTACAGCCTAGTCTATAGTGTTACAGGTCTACAGCCTAGTCTATAGTGTTACAGGTCTACAGCCTAGTCTATAGTGTTACAGGTCTACAGCCTAGTCTATAGTGTTACAGGTCTACATCCTAGTCTATAATGTTACAGGTCTACAGCCTAGTCTATAGTGTTACAGGTCTACAGCCTAGTCTATAGTGTTACAGGTCTACAGCCTAGTCTATAGAGTTACAGGTCTACAGCCTAGTCTATAGTGTTACAGGTCTACAGCCTAGTCTATAGAGTTACAGGTCTACAGCCTAGTCTATAGTGTTACAGGTCTACAGCCTAGTCTATAGTGTTACAGGTCTACAGCCTAGTCTATAGTGTTACAGGTCTATAGCCTAGTCTATAGTGTTACAGGTCTACATCCTAGTCTATAGTGTTACAGGTCTACAGCCTAGTCTATAGTGTTACAGGTCTACAGCCTAGTCTATAGTGTTA
>NW_028157515.1:185888-305750 GCF_964263955.1 Coregonus lavaretus
CTATCTGAATGTCCAAAACGTTGTGTCCTGCTGAACGCGCCCCAAATTTAGCTAGCGAGCATGCAAAGGCATGCTGATTAATTTAATTTGGTGTTTTAGTAGTAGTAGTAATTGGCTGGATCAAAAGCCTGCACGTAGCGTCTGACTTGACTGTCTCACCTCAGATTTTGTTACACATTCCGCAGAAGAGTATTCAAAAAAAATAATTGAGTGTCTATTATCTGGTTATTACATGTGTGTTCCATTTATAGCTAAGTTCTCAATTTATGTGCAATGCTCTCTCTGTGTCCATCTCCCTGGCAGACCAGATGTGAAGCCCGGTATCCCCATGGTGAAGCGTGTGAAGGAGGCCCTGAGGAAAGAGGTGCTTCACAAGGAGAAGAACGTTAAGAACCGGCAGAAAACTATTAAAGAGCTGGAGCAGGAGAGTAGAGAGGCAGCACAGCACAGCACCATCAGCAACCAGAACAAGGGCTTTGCTCTGCTGCAGAAGATGGGCTACAAAGCTGGACAAGGCCTGGGGAAGCAGGGTCAGTCCTCTCCAGTTCAACTCAGAATGTATCGTATTACTTCTTATCTGAATCAATTCAACTCGGAAATAAGTGCCTGAGTTTAATGTATTCAGCTAGGAGTTAGGCCAGATCATCACATGAACTAAGTCAGTCAGGCCTCTTTAGTGATGGCGTTATTAGTGTTGTAGCGAAGTCAAGGGATATTACAGACTTGGGCTTGAACCCTGGACTTTGATACTGTCAACCCAACACCTTAGCAGTTCCGCTAAGACATCTGAACCCTTGACGAGGTCGCTGTGTTGGGAGAAGGTTGTTACAATATGATGATCAGGCCTGACATCACATGGTAGATTTTTTTTAAAGTATTGATTTCTGTCTTTGTTCCTTTTCGCAGGGGCGGGAAGAGTCGAACCTATTCCACTAAGTATCAAAACAGGTGAGAATGTATTAACATATCCAAGACAAAATCCTAACCTACACATTGACAGGGTGTGCATCAATGTATCTTTTTTAAGAGATGTAGCCTACCTAATGCAATTGACCAATTACCTCTAACATAACCTTTTGTTGTTGCATCATCCTGTGGTTATTGTATCACTCAGACAGAGGGGGCATCGGGATGGAGGGAGTGAAGAAGAGGAAAGCAGAGGAGGAACTGGAACATTACCGTCAGAAAGCCCGGGCCAAACAACACAATGAGAAACAGTCCCTGGAGGACTTCAGGTAAAGGCCAAGTCCCAAATGGCACCCTATTCCCTATTGGCTCTGGTAAAAAAAAAATAGTGCACTATATAGGGAATAGTGTACTATTTGGGACGTAGACAAAGTGTTACAGGATGACATGGTCAATCTCCCAAATAGAGGTAGCCTATATTATTTATCTTAGTAAAGATGCCTATCTAAGGTTGTTTATTGCCAAATCAAATTGCATATATTTCTGTATTTCTGTATGATTTGTATATATCTGTATATATCTGTGTATATCTGTATATATCTGTGTGTACATGTGTTGATAGATAATGGCTACACTACCTTCTTTTCACTGTGTACATGTCTTAATGCTGTTCTGTGTTCTAATGCTGTTCTGTGTTCTAATGCTGTTCTGTGTTCTAATGCTGTTCTGTGTTCTAATGCTGTTCTGTGTTCTAATGCTGTTCTGTGTTCTAATGCTGTTCTGTGTTCTAATGCTGTTCTGTGTTCTAATGCTGTTCTGTGTTCTAATGCTGTTCTGTGTTCTAATGCTGTTCTGTGTTCTAATGCTGTTCTGTGTTCTAATGCTGTTCTGTGTTCTAATGCTGTTCTGTGTTCTAATGCTGTTCTGTGTTCTAATGCTGTTCTGTGTTCTAATGCTGTTCTGTGTTCTAATGCTGTTCTGTGTTCTAATGCTGTTCTGTGTTCTAATGCTGTTCTGTGTTCTAATGCTGTTCTGTGTTCTAATGCTGTTCTGTGTTCTAATGCTGTTCTGTGTTCTAATGCTGTTCTGTGTTCTAATGCTGTTCTGTGTTCTAATGCTGTACATGTGTTCTAATGCTGTACATGTGTTCTAATGCTGTACATGTGTTCTAATGCTGTACATGTGTTATAATGCTGTACATGTGTTATAATGCTGTACATGTGTTATAATGCTGTACATGTGTTCCAATGCTGTACATGTGTTCTAATGCTGTACATGTGTTCTAATGCTGTACATGTGTTCTAATGCTGTACATGTGTTCTAATGCTGTACATGTGTTATAATGCTGTGCATGTGTTATAATGCTGTACATGTGTTATAATGCTGTACATGTGTTCCAATGCTGTACATGTGTTCTAATGCTGTACATGTGTTCTAATGCTGTACATGTGTTCTAATGCTGTACATGTGTTCTAATGCTGTACATGTGTTCTAATGCTGTACATGTGTTCTAATGCTGTACATGTGTTCTAATGCTGTACATCAGAGTGAGGATGAGGACAGAGCGGGAGGAGCAAAAGATTGAGGGGGACCTCAGGAGGAGTCAGAAAGCCTGTGAGCAGCTGGACAGTCAGAAGGTTAGATACACACACACACACACACACACACACACACACACACACACACACACACACACAGTCTGAAAGCCTGTGAGCAGCTGGACAGTCAGAAGGTTAGACACACACACACACACACACACACACAGTCTGAAAGCCTGTGAGAAGGTGAGAGACCACATACCAATGTCCATAGTAGCATACCCCTTACATGCCCGTTACATTAGTAGTGTGGATATTAGAACAGTCTACCACTAATCCCACAAAGCCAACTCTACTCTATCATGTTGACACCAGCCAGGTTTCCATCCAACATGTCTAATGCCAGTAAAGGACATGTCAGTTCAAACAGGTTGGAAACAGAACATGTGTCGGTAAACTTTCCAAACGTCGACAAGACAAAATACGCCAGACAAGGTGGGATCTTTTTGTTACGTGGGAATTTAACCGCTAAATAAATCTTTACGTGCACTAGGTCCTCACACAGCCTTTTATCAGCCAAAAGTCAATTTGATGGAAACAGCTCTGGTGGAAAATGTGTTTTTAAGCAGATTTTACAATTATTTTCCTGAAAATCTGTCGCCAATTGGATTGAAACCTAGCTCCTCACAAATCTATTGACAAGAAGAAAAGGCCTTTTATCGTTAACGCTGACCATACTGAATACTCTCCTTTGAACTCCAGGGTGTCACAGTGCCCAGAGAAGACTGGTACTGGCCTAAACTGGTGGTTGAGGAGGAGGAGGAGGAGGGGGAAGAGGAAGAGGAGGAGGAGGAGGAAGACAAAGTGGAGGAGGAAGACAAAGTGGAGGAGGAAGAGTTAACTGTTAGTACATTTCATTTTAATATGATAGAAGCTCAGGAAGGAGACTAAATAATAGAGGTTATAATGGCATGAAACAGTAGGACTGAATTAAGAATAGACATTATAATGGCATGAAACAGTAGGACTGAATTAAGAATAGACGTTATAATGGCATGAAACAGTAGGATTGAATTAAGAATAGACGTTATAATGGCATGAAACAGTAGGATTGAATTAAGAATAGACGTTATAATGGCATGAAATGGTAGGTTTGAATTAAGAATAGACGTTATAATGGCATGAAACAGTAGGATTGAATTAAGAATAGACGTTATAATGGCATGAAACGGTAGGTTTGAATTAAGAATAGACGTTATAATGGCATGAAACAGTAGGATTGAATTAAGAATAGACGTTATAATGGCATGAAACAGTAGGACTGAATTAAGAATAGACGTTATAATGGCATGAAACGGTAGGTTTGAATTAAGAATAGACGTTATAATGGCATGAAACAGTAGGATTGAATTAAGAATAGACGTTATAATGGCATGAAACAGTAGGTTTGAATTAAGAATAGACGTTATAATGGCATGAAACAGTAGGATTGAATTAAGAATGTCCTCTGGTCCTCTGTAGCTCAATTGGTAGAGCATGGCGCTTGTAACGCCAGGGTAGTGGGTTCGATCCCCGGGACCACCCATACGTAAAAATGTATACACACATGACTGTAAGTCGCTTTGGATAAAAGCGTCTGCTAAATGGCATATTATTATATTATATTATAAGAATAGACGTTATAATGGCATGTAACAGTAGGATTAAATTAAATCTAGATTCATATTTTGAAGTTCCTCCTGTGACAACCTTGTTTTAATGATCTTTTCTAGTCACTGGACAAGCTACAAATTCTGACATCATATTTAAGAGGGGTCCATTTTTACTGCATATGGTGTGGGACTGCTTACAATGGTAAGAATGAATCCTACTCACTTAAATAAAACATACCTGGCCATGTCCTTCTTGACAAGAGATCGAACACCACCTCACGCAGTTTGTGACCTACAGATGAGGAGGATCTGTGTTCCGATTGTCCTGGAGACACAGCTGCAGACCACGACGACTGAACACTGCAGAATAATCTACAGAAGAGACTGGAGGCATCAGCAACTTGGATTGGGGATTATAAATGGGATCAGAGGACGTAGGTATGAAGTGTCTCAGTAGGAGGACTGATCTGGGATCAGTTTTTCTCTTTAGATCACAATGAATAAGGTTACATGGACAGGGGGGGAGCTGATTCTAGATCAACACTCCTATTCTGAGCTGCTTGATACATATAACATCTGCCCCTGTGTGATATATAGGCGAGTTTAGACCTATAAAGTGTGAATTTGTATTATTTATAATGCAGACAGGGCATTTTATGTATTTTCTTCCTGAACATGTTTTTTTTTTTATTAATAAATTAAAACACCTTTTATATGATTCAGAAACAATTAATTTAAATGTTACTTGTATCATAATCTGGATTGTGTTATTTGTAAATTTGACAGGCAAACATGACATCTGCATAGTTTATTTATCCATGGCATCCACAGACCAACGAGTCAAGATGTTTGCCTCATTAAATACTAAGTTGCATCCACAGACCACCAGGTCGAGATGTTTGCCTCGTTAACTACTAATAAGTGGTATTCAATAGGACGCAACAATTATTGCATTGCAGATATAATGTTTGGAGCTGTTTAAAACTTTACTGGCATGTAAACACTTTTTTCTTATTCGTTTAACCTCTAAAACCTCTCACATACATATCACTAACTGAATTTTGTTTGGTTTTATCATGGGAATGTAATTATTTGCAGCCGACACATGGACGTCAGCCCAGTAGCTATATTGGCTGATGACGTATGGTTCGGGAAATCGAAACCAAAAATTCTGGATACACTGACAAGATACGCCTCTGTCCACAACGCGGAACGGCGGGGCTGTCCAGCCTGTCCTTTCTTTGGATTGGTGGATACGTCTCATTATTGTAATCCTGTTTTGAATATTCGATGAGGGTTGTTGACGTCAACCACCTGTATTCAATGGAGAGAGACGCTACGCAACTAGCCTCATTTCATGAATATGCATAGCCACTCCCATATGAAGTGTTAAGTTGCCGGGATGTCACGTGTCCTACTTAAATCAGTACACTCATAACAACTTAAGCATTACGAAACTTATATTCGAGCAAATACATCTCACGTAGCAAATAAGTCATAACTTTTTTTGTTGACCAGATTCGACACACACATTGACCTCCATTCAAAAACTCATTGCTTGGTGGGCGAAACAACGACAAGACGCCACCTGCTGGAGGGAGACAGATTGTCCTCCGAGTTGGGCCTCTCTTCCTTTTCCTCTGTTTAGAAACACAAAACGAAAGTCAAGCGTGATGACTGGACACTGACAGCTGGTAAATATTCAAACACTTCTGGGTGCCATTCACACAAAGGACGGTAACTATAACAATACATTATACATAACTATAAAACGTTGGAGATCATCCACACTAGAGGAAAGTTGATCGTTCTACACCGGTCGATCCACTGATCAACTCATCCTACTGCACGCTGTCGGCCTATTAATAAGGTGGTAAGTTACACAGACGATTCAGTACTTCAGGGTGTGTTCATTGTCATAGTGACAACTGCAAATAATACTTCAACATACATGTAACGAAAACATAATATAGAAACTCGTATTTAAATGACGCAATTCAACAACATACGCTGTTTAGCCTGCGTGTCTTTTGCTTCATGTCATTGATCGCTTGGTTTGCAAGTTATTTCAATTTTTCGAATATATGTCAATTTGTTTGTATTTTCTTTTTCACTGTGCTCGTCTCTCTGTTTGACCTGTGTAACCATTAGCAATGCATCAGTGTAACTATCATTACTGTGGCCAGAGTTCTTCTTCGGTGGGGTTTAACGGCGGTTGGCATCCAATATGTTGCATTGCCGTCTCCAACTGGACTATAGTATAAATCCATTATACTTTGTGATTCAAAAAGTATTAAAATAAAATAAAAAAACACCCTTCCAACTTTCGTACACCCAAGTACTTCTCTGCAGCTGCCACCACAATATCTATTTTTCTGTGATTTACGTTCCATCTCTGCGGTGGAGTTGATAACCATCGCTATGAACGATAAGAAGCCAACCTTCCTTCCCCGACAGTTCATTTTGGCCTAGGTCGATTTTAAATTCAGCAAATAACAAGAGCAAGCCAGTTTCTCTCCAAGAAAAGGCTATTAGGCCTAGTATAAAACATAATACAAATACATGTCCTGTGGATTTAGTAACCTATAGCTTTACCTGGGATTTCAGGTGAAGAGAAATCAAGTAGAGGCTTGAGTCCGCACAGCCTATTGCAGGTAGCTTAGTGGTTAAGAGCGTTGTGCCAGTAACCGAAAGGTCGCTGGTTCTAATCCCCGAGCCGACTAGGTGGAGAGAAAAAATATCTGTCGATGTGCCCTTGAGCAAGGCACTTAACCCTAATTGCTCCTGTAAGTCGCTCTGGATAAGAGCGTCTGCTAAATGACTGATTTAATAATTTAATTGCACATAAGAACAGCTGGAAGAGAGAACGGCCAGTCGCGTGGCCGAAGTAAGAAGTTAAATATTAGCAAGATGTTAGGCCATTCATTACATACAAACAAAGGAGGGTTCCTCAAGGGTTCATTGGAAAGGGTGATGGTTCTATGTGGAACCATAATGACTCAACGGACCCTTTGAGCTCTTCAAGGATTCTTTACTTTTCACAAAACGGTTCTTTGCTCTTTTTAGTGATAATTAAAATGTAAGGGAGGCGGCTCATTAGAATATCTGGGGGAGTGGTTTGCTCACAGCTCTTTTTTGTTAAAGGTGAGAGAGTGTCATTCCAGTTTATTTAATGTGTCCTGTAATGTAATTACATGTTAAAGATGACTATGGTGTCTTGGGAAAGACTCTCATAAATCACATAAGGCCTTGTGTCAATTGAGAATGGTGAGAATGGTGAGAATGGTTGACTAAATCAGTCAGTGGTTCTCAGGTCTCTCCTCAGGGACCCCCAGCTGTTCCAGAACTAGTACACCTGATTCAGTTAGTCAACTATCAACACAATAATAACACCTCTGGGAATTTTAACAATATAATATGGCTGACCAGAATAAAAAACCATGTCCGGTTCTTCAAAATGATCTACAAAGCACCTTTCAAATTGAGAATGGTTCTATAAAGAACCATAAAAAAAAGGGTTGTAACCACAGCAGAACCCTTGTTTGGTGCTATATAGAACCCTTTAATGGTTCTTTTATAGAACGTTAGGAAAGGGTTCTATATAGCACCATAAAGGTTCCATTTAGAACCTTATGAGCATGGTTCTTTATTGAACCTTCAAAAAAGGGTTCTATATAGTCCCCAAAAGGGTTCCCCTATGGTTACAAGCCAAAGAACCCATATGTGGTACTATTTAGAACCACGTGTAGCTAAATAGTAGGGCTATAAATATGACCTGGCAAAATGCAATAAAAAAAGTTTACAGGTTATGAAATGGCAGATCTGTGCATTCCTCCAGGTTGCGCTCTGCAGTCCCCGGGCACGCAAGTCTCCAATATTGATTAGGCCTACATTTTTAGACAAGGACATTATTTTACTTGATTATGCAACCATTTGGATCAGTTATGGGTCCATTCTCGACAGTTTACAAGCTCCAGAAAGGTACATTAGCAGGCTACTTATATGGTGTGTTTTGATCACACTGTCTTTTCTCTCACTCACTCTCTCAAGGTCTTTCTCTCACTCACTCTCTCTCTCACTCTCTCTCTCACTGTCTCCATCTCTCTCACTGTCTCCATCTCTCTCACTCTCTCTCTCTCTCACTGTCTCTCTCTCTCACTGTCTCTCTCACTGTCTTTCTCTCTCACTCTCTCGCTCTCTCACTGTCTCTCTCTTTCACTGTTGAATGAATGAATTAAATGTAATTTTTATTTTCATGTCAAATCGCCAGTTGGTAACCCCATCCCTTATAGGATTAATCAACACATAAACAAACATTACAATAATTCACTGTGGTAATTCAGTGATAATTCTTCTTCCGGTGTTCTCTGCAGTGCGCATCGCATAAAGAGTGAAAAAATAAAATAATAAAATCAATACATAATAAATAGTAAATATAACATAAATAAAAATATAAAATAAATAAATAAAAACATTAATTATAGAAACAGAAGGCATTTTAACCCAGTCTGGAAGAGGAGATTCATGTGGGAGACAAGCCTCTACACAATCTATATACACACAGCCTCTACACAATCTATATACACATAGCCTCTACACAATCTATATACACACAGCCTCTACACAATCTATATACACACAGCCTCTACACAATCTATATACACACAGCCTCTACACAATCTATATACACACAGCCTCTACACAATCTATATACACACAGCCTCTACACAATCTATATACACACAGCCTCTACACAATCTATATACACACAGCCTCTACACAATCTATATACACACGTACCATTTACCACATAGAAGCTAAATATCTTTATAATTGAATTATAGGTAGCACTTTTATTCCAGGCTTTTATCTAAATATTCCGCAAACTGAAATACACAATGGACAAAAAAAACATTTTATTTTCTCCTCATGGCTCAGCCACATAATGCCAGGGTATATCTGGTGGTCTGTCTCCTCAGCCACATAATGCCAGGGTATATCTGGTGGTCTGTCTCCTCAGCCACATAATGCCAGGGTATATCTGGTGGTCTGTCTCCTCAGCTACATAATGCCAGGGTATATCTGGTGGTCTGTCTCCTCAGCCACATAATGCCAGGGTATATCTGGTGGTCTGTCTCCTCAGCCACATAATGCCAGGGTATATCTGGTGGTCTGTCTCCTCAGCTACATAATGCCAGGGTATATCTGGTGGTCTGTCTCCTCAGCCACATAATGCCAGGGTATATCTGGTGGTCTGTCTCCTCAGCCACATAATGCCAGGGTATATCTGGTGGTCTGTCTCCTCAGCCACATAATGCCAGGGTATATCTGGTGGTCTGTCTCCTCAGCTACATAATGCCAGGGTATATCTGGTGGTCTGTCTCCTCAGCTACATAATGCCAGGGTATATCTGGTGGTCTGTCTCCTCAGCCACATAATGCCAGGGTATATCTGGTGGTCTGTCTCCTCAGCTACATAATGCCAGGGTATATCTGGTGGTCTGTCTCCTCATGGCTCAGCTACATAATGCCAGGGTATATCTGGTGGTCTGTCTCCTCATGGCTCAGCCACATAATGCCAGGGTATATCTGGTGGTCTGTCTCCTCATGGCTCAGCCACATAATGCCAGGGTATATCTGGTGGTCTGTCTCCTCAGCTACATAATGCCAGGGTATATCTGGTGGTCTGTCTCCTCATGGCTCAGCCACATAATGCCAGGGTATATCTGGTGGTCTGTCTCCTCAGCCACATAATGCCAGGGTATATCTGGTGGTCTGTCTCCTCAGCCACATAATGCCAGGGTATATCTGGTGGTCTGTCTCCTCAGCTACATAATGCCAGGGTATATCTGGTGGTCTGTCTCCTCAGCTACATAATGCCAGGGTATATCTGGTGGTCTGTCTCCTCAGCCACATAATGCCAGGGTATATCTGGTGGTCTGTCTCCTCAGCCACATAATGCCAGGGTATATCTGGTGGTCTGTCTCCTCAGCTACATAATGCCAGGGTATATCTGGAGGTCTGTCTCCTCAGCTACATAATGCCAGGGTATATCTGGTGGTCTGTCTCCTCAGCTACATAATGCCAGGGTATATCTGGTGGTCTGTCTCCTCAGCTACATAATGCCAGGGTATATCTGGTGGTCTGTCTCCTCAGCCACATAATGCCAGGGTATATCTGGTGGTCTGTCTCCTCAGCCACATAATGCCAGGGTATATCTGGTGGTCTGTCTCCTCAGCTACATAATGCCAGGGTATATCTGGTGGTCTGTCTCCTCAGCCACATAATGCCAGGGTATATCTGGTGGTCTGTCTCCTCAGCTACATAATGCCAGGGTATATCTGGTGGTCTGTCTCCTCAGCTACATAATGCCAGGGTATATCTGGTGGTCTGTCTCCTCAGCCACATAATGCCAGGGTATATCTGGTGGTCTGTCTCCTCATGGCTCAGCCACATAATGCCAGGGTATATCTGGTGGTCTGTCTCCTCAGCTACATAATGCCAGGGTATATCTGGTGGTCTGTCTCCTCAGCCACATAATGCCAGGGTATATCTGGTGGTCTGTCTCCTCAGCTACATAATGCCAGGGTATATCTGGTGGTCTGTCTCCTCAGCTACATAATGCCAGGGTATATCTGGTGGTCTGTCTCCTCAGCCACATAATGCCAGGGTATATCTGGTGGTCTGTCTCCTCAGCTACATAATGCCAGGGTATATCTGGTGGTCTGTCTCCTCAGCTACATAATGCCAGGGTATATCTGGTGGTCTGTCTCCTCATGGCTCAGCTACATAATGCCAGGGTATATCTGGTGGTCTGTCTCCTCAGCCACATAATGCCAGGGTATATCTGGTGGTCTGTCTCCTTCCCTGACTTCCATTGAAATTTTCTTATGTTGTTTTTGGTCCTAACTTGTTTATTTGGCTCCAGAACTGTTGAGGATTTCTTGTCCGTATCTCCTCAAGGTATAATACCTACCCTCTCTGATATCTCTGTTTGAATAGGCGCAGTCTTTTATCAAACACAAGCAGTTTTTTCTTAAATTCCTTCCTAAAATGTTCTCTTGTATTCCCATCTTTACACTGTATAAATAAGTACTCAGCCTTGTACATTTCAGACCATAGATCCCCTAACTCATCACTCCAGTAAGGCTTGTTCAGCTTGTAAACTTTCCTGGACTTGGAGTGTATTCTTTATTCACATCATTTTCCCCCATTTCAGAATATATGATATCACAACATGTTTCATACCACACATCTAAATCAAATGTTGTTTCTTGGCATCTTTGCAGAGTTTCGATGAGTTCCACCAGAGCTCTTAGATGCTATTTCAGAACATAGAAAGTAATTTGGCATATTTCTTTTCTTACATTTAACCCTATACGGGGTATGTATCTTTTTCCCAGAGTGATGCACAGTGATACCTGGTTGAGAATGTTTGTGGCCAACAGAAAATATCATCAATAAGAGAGAGAGTGATCAGGAAGTCTACTTCTCTTTTCTCCATTTGAGTCAAAACATCCACATTCTGTCTCTCTCTCTCTCTGTCTCTCTGTCTCTGTCTCTGTCTCTCTCTCTCTCTCTCTCTCTCTCTCTCTCTCTCTCTCTCTCTCTCACTGTCTCTCTCTCTCTCTCACTGTCTCTCTCACTGTCTCTCTCACTGTCTCTCACTCTGCCTGCCAGTTCTTTTGACTTCTTTATTTTACATTCAGCAAGCAAGAGCTGGAATCTCTCCTCGATAAGCTAGTAGTAGTAAATAAAATGCTGGAATTAAATGTACATAAGCTATTGTACTTGAGCTTTTCCTGGGACTCCACGAGCTAAGAGGAACAGCTGTAGCTGAGAGAGGCAGTGGAGAGGCCAGGTGCGTTATTGCGCAAAGAGAAGACACACTAGAGATGTGTAGCCTAAGATAGAGGCCTATGAAACCCATCATTCATTAGCTACATTTGAGTCCTAATCCTGCAGTGAATAGCCTGTACCCAATGAATTTACACAGTGATGTCAGGAGGTATCGGTGTTAACAGATCGGCCTTCCACTGATATGTGCTGTTTGTCGTGGATCATCATTCTCCCAAGCCGTGCTCTCTGCCTTCTCTCCCGTCCGAGAACCCTCGCGCAACTAGAACCAAGAACGCTTCAATAGAACGCATTTTTGATTGGATGAACCAAGAACGCTTCAATAGAAACGCATTTTTGATTGGATGAACCAAGAACGCTTCAATAGAAACGCATTTTTGATTGGTTGAACCAAGAACGCTTCAATAGAAACGCATTTTTGATTGGTTGAACCAAGAACGCTTCAATAGAAACGCATTTTTGATTGGTTGAACCAAGAACGCTTCAATAGAAACGCATTTTTGATTGGTTGTCAACAGTGGTGTAGTGGTGCCTGGAGAAGTGGTATACTCAAAATTGTGGCCAAAATTTCCCAATGGCCCGCCGGCGAAGGAAAGGTGCCCTGTGTGGGCCGGCGAAGGAAAGGTGCCCTGTGTGGAAAAAGTCAGTGACACACTCTGAATGACCTAAAATTATAAATTCCATATTGGTCTTTCACAGTCAGACCAACCCAAGCTGGACTGTGCTAATAGTATAACTACTATTGGAACAGATAAATGAGGCTGTCAACTGAGCAAAACATTCACAGGTTTCAGATAAAAAATTAATAAAGAAATCCACTCTTTTTGTTATAGAAAAACAACGAAATTGGATGTTCTAAGCCATAGCAACGCTTAAACCACAGAAGGATACCACTTTTGAGGTCTAGGAAAAATCTACTATATTTTGTTGTTTTGTAGTTACCCTTTAATTCAAGTGTGAAGGCACTGTTGTTTGGTTAGTGGTGTTTTTGAAGCACATGAGATGGAGTTTGCAAACAGATGGCTACTGGATCATCAAGATATCATTCTGCTGGGTAGGCAGAGGCTACTTTGTAGATAGTTAACATTTAATTGAGAAGGTTTTTGGGAAAAGCCTTTCCATTTTCCAGAAGACTGTTAGGCCCATCATTAGCATTGCTATATTTTCCCTGTTCCTTAATTGTTTGAAACCTGGACGTTTCACATCATATATTAAGACATGTCTTGTTGTCTTGCTTCAAAGTAGCCTATAGACTAAATCCCACCACAGAGGCAATTATTTTATAAAGACTTCCTCATATGCGTTTTCCTTTCCTTCATTGTCTAGCAGCCAAAATCATTATCCGAGTAATATTAGCAACCCGTGATAGTTGTTGCATCTTTAGATCTCCCCTCTTTCTACATTTCTAAGGGATACTTCCATCTCTGTCCATGAAACCGCTCGCATGTGCAGTGTGCATTTTTAGAACGGTGTTTAACGCAAATTGCGTTTTGGAACATTTGGGGATAGGCCTTCCGCCGTGTGCTGCGCGTAAAATGTGAAGACATAATAGTTGATCAACATTTTAAGCGAAACATTCTGATCTGTTCCATCAGCCTTATTCATTGATATGGCGTATACCTCCACTACACTACTGGATCTACTGCCCCCCTCTGGACACATCTGGAACTACACCATACCTCCACTACATTACATTGATACCTCCACTACATTACATTGATACCTCCACTACATTACATTGATACCTCCACCACATTACATTGATACCTCCAATACACTACATTGATACCTCCACTACATTACATTGATACCTCCAATACACTACATTGATACCTCCACTACATTACATTGATACCTCCACTACATTACATTGATACCTCCACTACATTACATTGATACCTCCACTACATTACATTGATACCTCCACTACATTACATTGATACCTCCAATACACTACATTGATACCTCCACTACATTACATTGATACCTCCAATACACTACATTGATACCTCCACTACATTACATTGATACCTCCACTACATTACATTGATACCTCCACTACATTACATTGATACCTCCAATACACTACATTGATACCTCCACTACATTACATTGATACCTCCAATACACTACATTGATACCTCCACTACATTACATTGATACCTCCACTACATTACATTGATACCTCCACTACATTACATTGATTACACCTCAACTACCTCAACTAGCCGGTGCCCCCGCACATTGACTCTGCAACGGTACCCCCCTGTATATATATCCTCCCTACTGTCACTTTATTTTACTTCTGCTCTTTTTTTTCTCAACACTTTTTTTGTTGTTGTTTTATTCTTACTTTTTTTGTTTAAAATAAATGCACTGTTGGTTAAGGGCTGTAAGTAAGCATTTCACTGTAATGTCTGCACCTGTTGTATTCGGCGCATGTGACCAATAAAATTTGATTTGATTTGATACCTCCACTACACTACATTGATACCTCCACTACACTACATTGATACCTCCACTACACTACATTGATACCTCCACTACATTACATTGATACCTCCACTACACTACATTGATACCTCCACTACATTACATTGATACCTCCACTACACTACATTGATACCTCCACTACATTACATTGATACCTCCACTACACTACATTGATACCCTCCACTACATTACATTGATACCTCCACTACATTACATTGATACCCTCCACTACACCACTGGTTGTCAATGTTTTATAATTGGAAGGGACTCTGAAAGTTGAAAATCCAAATGATATCGTTCTCCACTGTTTTTGTAGTTATCGTTGTGAACGCTCCTGTTCACTTGAATAAGAATGATTTAAAAAATATATATATATATATCGTTATAGTTATCGTTCTTGGTGTGGACGGCCCTTAAGTTACAACGGTGATATTATCACGGTGTTATGACTTTGAGCATTGTTGCAGAATGTTTTATTTATCGTTTGCCAATTGAACTTGAACTATCGGCCGTGGTCGCTCACACCTTCGATAAGGAGTCTAGCTTGTGTCCTTATATTGTTTGCATATCGATTATTAGGTCATTTACATGCATTGATTATGCGCACAGAACAATCCATCACAGTGTTATAACTTGTTGTCTTGATTTGATTTCCTTTGTTTTTCACCCCTTATGTCTTACAGATTCGACAGCATTATTTTTTATCATAATCAATGGGTTCCACAAATTATATCTCCAGACTGATGGAGTTTGCTCAGAGCAACCGTCAGATGTCTGATGTCAAGTTTGAGGAGGTTGGTACAGATGGACCGGATCATCTTAAAACGTAAGTCAAATTTAACTGGCATAGTAGCTACATTGCTTTTTTTGTTTTGCAAACTCCATCTCATGTGCTGTAAAAACACCACTAACCAAACAACAGTGCCTTAATTAATTAAAGGCTAACTACAGCCAAAAATATAAATAACCCAAACCCAGTCCTCAAAAGGTGGGCTCATGCTGTGGTTTAAGCTATTCATTTTATTGTTTATTGTTATTTAATTATTTATTGTTATGGACTTGGTTGTGGTTTTTCTATTTCAAAAAGTGTGACTTTGAGAGCGAAAACCTGAAATGTTAAAAAGACACAAAAAACCCTGGTGAATTTCTGACTCAGTTGACAGCCTCATTGATCAATTTCAATAGTAGGGCTACTATTGGCCTACAACACAGTACCTTAGCAGCTCCGCACCTTAGCGCACATGCACTCACTCACACACACAACAACCCACACACACACACACACACATACAGTGGCTTGCGAAAGTATTCACCCCCCTTGGCATTTTTCCTATTTTTTACAACCTGGAATTAAAATAGATTTTGGGGGGGTTTGTATCATTTGATTTACACAACATGCCTACCACTTTGAAGATGCAAAATATTTTTTATTGTGAAACAAACAAAGTTACCAATAAGATAAAAAAACGGAAAACTTGAGCGTGCATAACTATTCACCCCCCCCCCCCCCCCAAAGTCAATACTTTGTAGATCCACCTTTTGCAGCAATTACAGCTGCAAGTCTCTTGGGGTATGTCTCTATAAACTTGGCACAACTAGCCACTGGGATTATTGCCCATTCTTCAAGGCAAAACTGCTCCAGTTGGATGGGTTCCGCTGGTGTACAGCAATCTTTAAGTCATACCACAGATTCTCAATTGGATTGAGGTCTGGGCTTTGACTAGGCCATTCCAAGACATTTAAATGTTTCCCCTTAAACCACTCGAGTGTTGCTTTAGCAGTATGCTTAGGGTCATTGTCCTGCTGGAAGGTGAACCTCCGTCCCAGTCTCAAATCTCTGGAAGACTGAAACAGGTTTCCCTCAAGAATTTCCCTGTATTAGCACCATCCATCATTCCTTCAATTCTGACCAGTTTCCCAGTCCCTGCTGATGGAAAAAAATCCCCACAGCATGATGCTGCCACCACCATGCTTCACTGTGGGGATGGTGTTATCGGGGTGATGAGAGGTGTTGGGTTTGCGCCAGACATTGCGTTTTCCTTGATGGTCAAAAAGCTCAATTTTAGTCTCATCTGACCAGAGTACCTTCTTCCATGTGTTTGAGGAGTCTCTCACATGCCTTTTGGCGAACACCAAACGTGTTTGCTTATTTCTTTCTTAAAGTAATGGCTTTTTTCTGGCCACTCTTCCGTAAAGCCCAGCTCTGTCGAATGTACGGCTTAAAGTGGACCTATGGACAGATACTCAAATTTCCGCTGTGGAGCTTTGCAGCTCCTTCAGGGTTATCTTTGGTCTCTTTGTTGCCTCTCTGATTAATGCCCTCCTTGCCTGGTCCGTGAGTTTTGGTGGGCGGCCCTCTCTTGGCAGGTTTGTTGGGGTGCCATATTCTTTCAATTTTTTAATAATGGATTTAATGGTGCTCCGTGGGATGTTCGAAGTTTCTGATATTTTTTTATAACCCAACCCTGATCTGTACTTCTCCACAACTTTGTCCCTGACCTGTTTGGAGAGCTCCTTGGTCTTCATGGTGCCGCTTGCTTGGTGATGCCCCTTGCTTAGTGGTGTTGCAGACTCTGGGGCCTTTCAGAACAGGTGTATATATACTGAGATCATGTGACACTTAGATTCCACACTTGTGGACTTTATTTAACTAATTATGTGACTTGTGAAGGTAATTGGTTGCACCAGATTTTATTTAGGGGCTTCATAGCAAAGGGGGTGAATACATATGCACGCACCACTTTTCCATTTATTTATTATAATAGTTATTATAAAAGTTTCACTTCACCAATTTGGACTATTTTGTGTATGTCCATTACATGAAATCCAAATAAAAATCAATTTAAATTACAGGTTGTAATGCAACAAAATAGGAAAAACACCAAGGGGGATGAATACTTTTGCAGTGTGCTACACACACATCACAACTGCTGCTACCAGACTCTTATTATTATTGCTAAATACTGGACAATTTAAACAATTGCCCCCCCCCCCATCCCCCTTTCTCCAATACATGTGTAATTATTGGACTATAAATAGTTCCTTCCTGTATTATACTAAATATTTATTCTATTCTACTGAGACATTTACTTAATGTTGGTATTCTTATCTTGTATTATTTCTTATCGTTGTTGCATTGTCCAGAAGGAACCTGCAAGTAAGCATTTAGTTGGACAGTGTATCCCGTACATACAGTGGTCTCTACCCACACACTCACACATACTACACTGACACTCCAACACACACATACACACACACACACACACACACACACACATACGCTCACAACCACAAAACACACACACACACACAAGCATTTTGACGCTACACACCAGTGGCGGTCGGTGCCGTTTAAGATGCGAAAAATATGAAAAGAACGTGTGAGCCTTATTTCTATTACAGCATATTGGATGACTGTCATAAATATTCCATTCACCCAGTTCAATGTTACATTGATAGGTTTAGGCTACTACATGATACTCAAATTTCCCCTATATCAATCATGAGGTTGCTACAACCTAACCTAATGAATGAAAGTTTACAACGTAGGTGCACACAGGTCGAGAGAGATTTCAGTAATCAAGGTGACAGACATTGACACATTCAATACCGCCTTGCTCACTCTCGCCTGCATCTAGCTGATCTAGGGTGTAGTCATTAGCCCAACAGTTGCAAACAAGAGTTTCTATTGGACAAATTCTGGTATGTTTATCCCCGTTTCGTTTGCTTCCGTTTAAGAAACCTTTTTCAACAGAATCGGGCGACATGAATAAATCCCTGATCACACGCAAAAATTGGTTCACTTTCATAGCAGCCACATACAAACAGCATGATCACTTTCATAGCAGCCACATACAAACAGCATGATCACTTTCATAGCAGCCACATACAAACAGCATGATCACTTTCATAGCAGCCACATACAAACAGCATGATCCCTTTCATAGCAGCCACATACAAACAGCATGATCACTTTCATAGCAGTCACATACAAACAGCATGATCCCTTTGCTCGTTGGATATATAATTCCTCCTCTCAACTTTTCCCTTCACTTGTGTACTTACACACTACCGTTGAAAAGTTTGGGGTGACTTAGAAATTTCCTTGTTTTCCATGAAAACCTACATGAAATGAGTTTCAATAGGAAATATAGCAAAATGAATAGGAAATGTAGTCATTGACAAGGTTAGAAATAATGATTTTTTTAATAGAAATAATAATTGTGTCCTTCAAACTTTGCTTTCGTCAAAGAATCCTCCATTTGCAGCAATTACAGCCTTGCAGACCTTTGGCATTCTAGTTGTCAATCTGTTGAGGTAATCTGAAGAGATTTCACCCAATGCTTCCTGAAGCACCTCCCACAAATTGGACTGACTTGATGGGCACTTCTTTGGCTTGACCGTATGGTACATACGGTCAAGCCAAATATTAATTTTGTCTCTGGAACAGGAGTGGAGAAATATGATTGATTTCTTTCAGCATCTTGAAAAAAAGCTAATGTGCTGTAGTTGTTTTGTATAAGAGCATCTGCTAAATGACTAATATGTAAAATGTAGTTAGTACTGTACTGTAATCATGAAATAATTAATTAATTCAATAATTCAGTCATTTATCCATTTAAAGTATTGCCTTAAACATTCCCCCTTTCCTCCAGCTTCACTATGAGGGTGGTGATGAAGGGCCGTGTCTATCCTGACGGGGTTGGGAAGAACAAGAAAGAGGCCAAACAGAATGCTGCTAAACATGCTCTGAATGGCCTGATGGAGACGGAGCAGAAGGACGCCGTAAGAACACCCTTTATTCTACTGATGGTAACAGGTGTTGACCAGGGGCCCGTAGGAACACCCTTTATTCTACTGATGGTATCAGGTGTTGACCAGGGGCCCGTAAGAACACCCTTTATTCTACTGATGGTATCAGGTGTTGACCAGGGGCCCGTAAGAACACCCTTTATTCTACTGATGGTAACAGGTGTTGACCAGGGGCCCGTAAGAACAGCCGTTATTCTACTGATGGTAACAGGTGTTGACCAGGGGCCCGTAGGTATCAAGCATCTCAGAGTGGTGATCTGGGATCAGGTCCCCCCCTGTCCGTATAATATTTTTTCATTGTGATTTAAAAGGCTGAACTGAACCTAGTTCAGCCCTCCTACTCTGACATACAGCCCCTGGTGACATTTCCGATTGACAAAGACCATACTATCATTTGGAATGTTTTGTTACAGAATATACACCACCGTTCAAAAGTTTGGGGTCACTTAGAAATGTCCTTGTTTTCAAAAGAAAAGCACATTTTTTTGTCCATTAAAATAACATCAAATTGATCAGAAATACAGTGTAGATATTGTTAATGTTGTAAATGGCTATTGTAGAAAGAAAGTTATTTGTTTCTGGACATTTTGAGCCTGTAATCGAACCCACAATTGCTGATGCTCCAGATACTCAACTAGTCTCAACAAGGCCAGTTTTATTGCTTCTTTAAATCAGCACAACAGTTTTCAGCTGTGCTAACATAATTGCAAAAGGGTTTTCTAAAGATCAATTAGCCTTTTAAAATTATAAACTTGGATTAGCAAACACAATGTGCCATTGGAACACTGGACTGATGGTTGCTGATAATGGGCCTCTGTACGCCTATGTACAGTTGAAGTCGGAAGTTTACATACACCTTAGCCAAATACATTTAAACTCAGTTTTTCACAATTCCTGACATTTAATCCTAGTAAAAATTCCCTGTCTTAGGTCAGTTAGGATCACCACTTTATTTTAAGAATGTGAAATGTCAGAATAATAGTAGAGAGAATGATTTATTTCAGCTTTTATTTCTTTCATCACATTCCCGGTGGGTCAGAAGTTTACATACACTCAATTAGTATTTGGTGGCATTGCCTTTAAATTGTTTAACTTGGGTCAAACGTTTCGGGTAGCCTTCCACAAGCTTCCCACTGTAAGTTGGGTGAATTTTGGCCCATTCCTCCTGACAGAGCTGGTGTAACTGAGTCAGGTTTGTAGGCCTCCTTGCTCGCACACACTTTTTCAGTTCTGCCCACAAATGTTCTATAGGATTGAGGTCAGGGCTTTGTGATGGCCACTCCAATACCTTGACTTTGTTGTCCTTAAGCCATTTTGCCACAACTTTGGAAGTATGCTTGGGGTCATTGTCCATTTGGAAGGTCCATTTGTGACCAAGCTTTAACTTCCTGACTGATGTCTTGAGATGTTGCTTCAATTTATCCACATAATTTTCCTTCCTCATGATGCCATCTATTTTGTGAAGTGCACCAGTCCCTCCTGCAGCAAAGCACCCCCACAGCATGATGCTGCCACCCCTGTGCTTCACGGTTGGGATGGTGTTCTTCGGCTTGCAAGCAACCCCCTTTTTCCTCCAAACATAACAATGGTCATTATGGCCAAACAGTTCTATTTTTGTTTCACCAGACGAGAGGACATTTCTCCAAAAAGTACGATCTTTGTCCCCATGTGCAGTTGCAAACCGTAGTCTGGCTTTTTTATGGCGTTTTTGGAGCAGTGGCTTCTTCCTTGCTGAGCGGCCTTTCAGGTTCTGTCGATATAGGACTCGTTTTACTGTGGATATAGATACTTTTGTACCTGTTTCCTCCAGCATCTTCACAAGGTCCTTTGCTGTTGTTCTGGGATTGATTTGCACTTTTCGCACCAAATTATGTTCATCTCTAGGAGACAGAACGCGTCTCCTTCCTGAGTGGTATGACGGCTGCGTGGTCCCATGGTGTTTATACTTGCGTACTATTGTTTGTACAGATGAACGTGGTACCTTCAGGCGTTTGGAAATTGCTCCCAATGATGAACCAGACTTGTGGAGGTCTACAAGTTGTTTTCTGAGGTCTTGGCTGATTTCTTTTCATTTTCCCATAATAATAATAATATGCCATTTAGCAGACGCTTTTATCCAAAGCGACTTACAGTCATGCGTGCATACATTTTTGTGTATGGGTGGTCCCGGGGATCAAACCCTCTACCTTGGCGTTACAAGCGCCATGCTCTACCAGCTGAGCTACAGAGGACCACAATTGTTTAAAGACATGATGTCAAGCAAAGAGGCACTGTGTTTGAAGGTAGGCCTTGAAATACATCCACAGGTACACCTCCAATTGACTCAAATGATGTCAATTAGCCTATCAGAAGCTTCTAAAGCCATGACATCATTTTCTGGAATTTTCCAAGCTGTTTAAAGGCACAGTCAACTTAGTCTATGTAAACTTCTGACCCACTGGAATTGTGATACAGTGAATTATAAGTGAAATAATCTGTCTGTAAACAATTGTTGGAAAAATTACTTGTGTCATGCATAAAGTAGATGTCCTAACCGACTTGCCAAAACTATAGTTTGTTAACAAGACATTTGTGTAGTGGTTGAAAAACGAGTTTTAATGACTCCATCCTAAGTGTATGTAAACTTCCGACTTCAACTGTAGATATTCCATACAAAATCAGTAGTTTCCAGCTACAATAGCCATTTACAACATGAACACTGTATTTCTGATCAATTTTATGTTATTTTAATGGAGAAAAAAAATTGCTTTTCTTTTGAAAACAAGGACATTTCTAAGTGACCCCAAACTTTTGAACGGTAGTGTATATAGTTTTGGAGCACCAAAAACATACAGTTTGAGACTTGATGGCCTGCGTGATGTTTTTCAACAGACTGTTCCATGTCTTCCATCACTGGCTCCAGCCCCTCGTGACCAAGCAGTTATCACTCAGCCCAACTATGTGTCGTGGCTCAATGAACACAGCCAGAAGAAGAAGCTGTCTCTGAAGGCTTTGGAAGAAACACGGGATGGACCCAACAACACCTCACAGTAAGACTTAATACAGTACTCTAAAGTTACTCACTTACATGCCGTGGCAAAGGGTCAAATCCAAAACTAAAGTGGGTGTGTGTGTGTTTTGTATGTCAGATGCTGTAGGTATGTGGTAGATGAGAAAGAATACCCAGAGGGCTTTGGGAACACTAAGAAGGAAGCTAAGGAGGAAGCAGCAATGCTGGTCTATCAGGAGATATGTGGCAGTAGTCAGACCACTGGGGTAAGTGTTACTAAGGCCACACCGTAGACCACACTACATCTCGTTGCCTGCATGGTAGGATATGCCATCTAAATACAGTTGGTATTTTATCATAGTGGTGAAGTAAAGAATGTGTTATTTCCAAGACTGTAGACGAAAACTGCAATGGCACTATTGAAAAACACAAGGAGGAATTGAATGGAAAGGTTGTAGCCCTCTGGTAAGCCAAAACCATTTGTTTTTATTTTTCTTCAAAGTCTCCAGTTATTGAGGCATCTCTGTCACATAATTAGCAGTCTAGCATAAACATTGTCTTTTTGATTTCTTATGTCTTCCAGTGAGAAGGTTGAACGCATGAACATGAGCCCAGAACAGAATGTATCAGAACAACGTAGCGTCATTACAAAAGAGGAGACCAACTTCATAGGCATACTCAACCACTACTGTCAGAAAACCAAACTGTTTCTTGACTTTAAACTAGAGGGGAAGAGCGGACCATCACACGACCCTCTGTGAGTCTACTGACACTACGAGAAGATCATATCCAAACTGTCATTGAATGTCACTGAAAAAAAAATATGACCTATTTTGTCCCCACACAGATTTGTTTATAAAGTATTGATCGACAAGAACGAATACCCAGATGGTACGGGTAAGACAGCCAAGGAGGCCAAACAACAAGCGGCTCAGTTAGCATGGTCTGCTCTGCAAGAACAGTCTGATTGGAACAGCCAGGTAGACATTTGGCATCATCAGCACTGTGGTTATTACCAGCAGCATTATGTGTTACAGCGCACTTAAGCCCGATGAAGCCGACAGATGCAGCGTTACCTTGAATGTGAAACATTGCCTTTTTTAAAAGGTGCATAGCTGAAAAAGTGTGAACGGATTGAATCCCGGCCTAAGACATTTTTCCCCTCGGGCCGGGACATTAAAGGTTATCCTATCACTCTAACCGCCTTTCCTGAAAATAGCCTCTCCTAGTTTCAAATGTGTCTTTTTCTCTTCAATGTAAAATAGACAAGTGTCTGTCTGTCTGTCTCTGTTGATGAATACTTTGTTGTCTCTACGTTGTGGTTTATAGGTGTCCTGCAGATCAACAGTTTCAGAAGATGGACTGTCCTCTCTAACCCCCTCCAGTACATGGTAAGATGGAGGACTGTCCTCTCTAACCCCCTCCAGTACATGGTAAGATGGAGGACTGTCCTCTCTAACCCCCTCCAGTACATGGTAAGATGGAGGACTGTCCTCTCTAACCCCCTCCAGTACATGGTAAGATGGAGGACTGTACTCTCTAACCCCCTCCAGTACATGGTAAGATGGAGGACTGTACTATCTAACCCCCTCCAGTACATGGTAAGATGGAGGACTGTCCTCTCTAACCCCCTCCAGTACATGGTAAGATGGAGGACTGTCCTCTCTAACCCCCTCCAGTACATGGTAAGATGGATGACTGTCCTCTCTAACCCCCTCCAGTACATGGTAAGATGGAGGACTATCCTAAATAACCCCCTCCAGTACATGGTAAGATGGAGGACTGTACTCTCTAACCCCCTCCAGTACATGGTAAGATGGATGACTGTCCTCTCTAACCCCCTCCAGTACATGGTAAGATGGAGGACTATCCTAAATAACCCCCTCCAGTACATGGTAAGATGGAGGACTGTCCTCTCTAACCCCCTCCAGTACATGGTAAGATGGAGGACTATCCTAAATAACCCCCTCCAGTACATGGTAAGATGGAGGACTATCCTAAATAACCCCCTCCAGTACATGGTAAGATGGAGGACTGTCCTAAATAACCCCCTCCAGTACATGGTAAGATGGAGGACTGTCCTCTCTAACCCCCTCCAGTACATGGTAAGATGGAGGACTGTCCTCTCTAACCCCCTCCAGTACATGGTAAGATGGAGGACTATCCTAAATAACCCCCTCCAGTACATGGTAAGATGGAGGACTGTACTCTCTAACCCCCTCCAGTACATGGTAAGATGGAGGACTGTCCTCTCTAACCCCCTCCAGTACTTGGTAAGATGGAGGACTATCCTAAATAACCCCCTCCAGTACATGGTAAGATGGAGGACTGTCCTCTCTAACCCCCTCCAGTACATGGTAAGATGGAGGACTATCCTAAATAACCCCCTCCAGTACATGGTAAGATGGAGGACTGTACTCTCTAACCCCCTCCAGTACATGGTAAGATGGAGGACTGTCCTCTCTAACCCCCTCCAGTACATGGTAAGATGGAGGACTATCCTAAATAACCCCCTCCAGTACATGGTAAGATGGAGGACTGTCCTCTCTAACCCCCTCCAGTACATGGTAAGATGGAGGACTGTCCTCTCTAACCCCCTCCAGTACATGGTAAGATGGAGGACTATCCTAAATAACCCCCTCCAGTACATGGTAAGATGGAGGACTATCCTAAATAACCCCCTCCAGTACATGGTAAGATGGAGGACTGTCCTCTCTAACCCCCTCCAGTACATGGTAAGATGGAGGACTGTCCTCTCTAACCCCCTCCAGTACATGGTAAGATGGAGGACTGTACTCTCTAACCCCCTCCAGTACATGGTAAGATGGAGGACTGTCCTCTCTAACCCCCTCCAGTACCTGGTAAGATGGAGGACTATCCTAAATAACCCCCTCCAGTACATGGTAAGATGGAGGACTATCCTAAATAACCCCCTCCAGTACATGGTAAGATGGAGGACTGTCCTCTCTAACCCCCTCCAGTACATGGTAAGATGGAGGACTATCCTAAATAACCCCCTCCAGTACATGGTAAGATGGAGGACTGTCCTCTCTAACCCCCTCCAGTACATGGTAAGATGGAGGACTATCCTCTCTAACCCCCTCCAGTACATGGTAAGATGGAGGACTGTACTCTCTAACCCCCTCCAGTACATGGTAAGATGGAGGACTGTCCTCTCTAACCCCCTCCAGTACATGGTAAGATGGAGGACTGTCCTCTCTAACCCCCTCCAGTACATGGTAAGATGGAGGACTGTCCTCTCTAACCCCCTCCAGTACATGGTAAGATGGAGGACTGTCCTCTCTAACCCCCTCCAGTACATGGTAAGATGGAGGACTGTCCTCTCTAACCCCCTCCAGTACATGGTAAGATGGAGGACTGTCCTAAATAACCCCCTCCAGTACATGGTAAGGCATGGAGCAATACTGTCTGGGGCAGCTCAACTGAAAATAAAACATATGGAATTAAATATCAGTGTGAAAAACATGAGACTGTATGTGTTTTTTAATGTCTATTGTGACAGAAAATCAATCAATTTCCTTTGAAAATGGACAATAAAGTATATTTTCTGTTCTATTCTTTCAGGGAATCCCAGGATGCAACACCATTATCCCGGAGTATAGCAGAAAGTACCAGTAGCTTCATCATATTCACAGACTCCCCCCAGGTACATATCCTTTTATTGTTGCTGTTACGAGCCCCGTGGCTTTAAACGTCTAGGGTGGATGGACAAGAGACCCGTAACATAATTCATGCAAATTAGAAGCGTGACATGGAACAGTGAGAACAAAAACTACACGACAACCATAAACTACCGTCGAACATAAAATGTTTATTTTTGAACACACGGTAAAGGTTTGGGAAAAAGGGCTGAGCAGGACCCAAGAAATGAAACAATAGTGTAAAACACCCCTAAACTGATCTTGCCTGCCTCAAGAACCGCTAAGCTACTGCTAATCATACAAATATTACAGTGGGTGGTCAGCTCAGGTCTAACTAGTGTTTTTAGACCGTTTTCTTCCTACGGGTAATGTACGCCCAAGGGCAACTTGCTTAAATCCCCCTTTTCCCAGAAACACACAACAAAGTTACCAAACAGAGTAACCAGCAAATGAGTGAGTACACAAAACACAGGACACCACAGTATCCATACTCACATACGGAAATAGTCTCTAACAACAAACACAACTGACCGGCTTTTAAACAATGGTATGTGTGATTGAAAAACCAGAAACAGGTGGTGCAATGCAGAGGAATGTTCACTGATTGGTCCACCTCAGCAATCAGCAGACACCCCAACGACCACCAATCAGGAACATACAGGACACCTGTGATTAGGGCAGAAGGAGAGGAAAAACACAAAAAGACACAGGATACCTGGATCCGTAACAGTTGCTATAGCTTCAGCCAATAGGATTCACAGGATGTGAGCAGTGGTACTGTGAATATAAACTCCTATCGTTTCTTTAAGCATGGTGTAAGACATTGGTTATTGTCGTGACACCAAATCAATATCTGTTCTGTTCTATAAGCAGGAGGAAAGCCCTGAGGAAAGCCCTGTAAATGTGAAGCCTAAAATAAGGTAAGCCCCAATTCAAGACTTCTTCTTCTTTCAAGATGTTGATGAAGTTGTTTTTATTTTACCTGGACTATCTGACCTCTGACCTCCTCTTTAGACTAGCAGCTAACTTCCAGATGTCACCGGTCAAGACCACACAGGTATTAGCCTCCAAGATACTAAATAAACCCTTCTGGGAGAAGTATCTGGCTTGATTGATTGATTGATTGGTTGGTTGATTAATTGATTGATCGGTTGATTAGATTTAATTTATTTGACAGAGATTGCGCAAAGCCACTGACTTATTTCCTTTGTGGTCCAAGATGAAAGTAATTATCTTGATTATACAGTTACAGCTGTGGTGAAATATATAATATAAATATATTGGCAGCCTTGCACTTTTCTTCAATCATTCCAAATTCTTCTAAAATAAGTTGAAATAGAAAAAAATAAAAAATAAAAAAAATAAGACAAATGTCATGGACAATATTACTGGCACCTCTGAGTTAGTACTTGGTTGCACAGCCTTTGGCCAAGATAACTGCAGACAAACTTCTTGTAGACATCAATGAGCTTGCTGCACCTTCCTCCTGGCAGTTTGGCCCACTCTGCAGCGGCAAACTGCTCTAATTCTTTGAGGGGTGTCCTCCACCAACTGCCGTTGTCAGATCTCGCCATAGGTTCTGGAGGTGAGTCAAATCTGGATACTTCGCAGGCCACTCCAGAACAGTTGAGCATCTCTTCTTGAAACCATTCTTCTGTGCTTTTTGATGTGTTGTTTTGGGGTAGTTGTCCTGCTGGAAGACCCACTTCAATGGAGACCCAGTTTTTGGACACTGGGTTGAACATTGGACTCCAAAACACCCTGATCATCTGCTGAGTTAATGATGCCTTGCACACGTTCAAGACCCCCCAGTAACAGAGGCAGCAAAGCATTTTCTGGAATGTAGAAAATCCAATAACAATATGTAGAGACCAAACTGTCATTTCAATAGGGAAATATTTAAGAAAAGTGCATGGGTGCCAATATATTTGGCTGCAACTGACTGTATCTGATTACTGTTATGGTAACTGAAACACAACTAGAAATGTGATCTTCTGGCAGTTTGTTGTAGACTCATCTATAAACATGTTGTATAGCAGGGCAACTGATGCCTTTTTGAAGACCCTCGGATCAAAAAAAGTATTATTATTGCATTTTTGAGGGAACTCAGTCGGGGTCTCAATTTACTGTTGCGAGTTAGAAAAGTAGACTACACAAGGTGCAATTTCTAAATGTGGCTGTGCATCAGCGGTTTTACTCGTGTTCTGTCAGTCACTGACAGTCAGTCAATCAGCCCATGTCAGCTAACATTTTTCTGATCGCTAAGTTAGTTTAGCGGCCAGCTATCAAAACTTGTTATCATGGTCTAATTGCCGGCCGTGGGGCCCCCATTGATTTTGTTAGTCAGTCTCACTCAGATATCATATTAAAAACGGCAAAAATTAGTTATAAAATTGCAAAGTCTTCTCTCCGCCCCACGTCAAAATGTGTAGAACTCTAAAATAGATTAGGGTTGTCATTATGAAAATGTGGCTCTGGATAGTCATAATAATATCAATTTATTAATAATACTCAATCACCGTTCGCAAAAAAATCTGTTCAGTTCATGGCTGAGCGCATATAGAGTTGAAGCCGATGCTCTCCGCTGGTGCCAATAAGATAGGTTGTTACTGTTGTAGGAAATTATGTTGAGAATTTTGAAAAATACAGTCTTTACATTGTCTTCTCTTTACAGAAATAGACATTTCCAAACTACGTTTTCCTGTGATTTTATTTTATTTTATATTGTGATATGGCCTGGTTTGGCCTCTTCTTTTCACACAGTCACAACTCAACAATAATCTGCCCAAATTTTCGCACTCTGCCTTTCTTTTCGACTGTAGGCAATGCGATTTTAAAACAATCCACAACTTTAAAATGTTTATGGCTAATGGAAGCTAATGATCCTCTGTGGCTTTAGGAGCCTATTCTGTTCAGACCGGAGTAGGCTAATTAGGCTATATACATTTTATTCAATTCACTTAGGGAAAGCTTCCCCTTTCACGCGAATGTGGATTCAGACAATGAGAGACAGTTGAAAACCAATAGAACATGAGAGAAACTAGAGGCTACTGGTTCCAACGGCAGCACGGAAGTCTGTATAAAATAATTGCCTCCATGGATATGGTCGGGTTTTCCCTGGGTTACTTTGAAGCGAGGTAAAACGTGTAGTAAATCATTCAGGTTCACATTTACATAAGTATTCAGACCCTTTACTCAGTACTTTGTTGAAGCACCTTTGGCAGCGATTACAGACTCAATTCTTCTTGGGTATGACGCTACAAGCTTATCACACCTGTATTTGGGGAGTTTCTCCCATTCTTCTTTGCAGATCCTCTCAAGCTCTGTCAGGTTGGAAGGGTCTCTCCAGAGATGTTCGATCGGGTTCAAGTCCGGACTCTGGCTGGGCCACTCAAGGACATTCAGAGACTTGTCCCAAAGCCACTCCTGCGTTGTCTTGGCTGTGTGCTTAGGGTCGTTGTCCTGTTGGAAGGTGAACCTTCACCCCAGTCTGAGGTCCTGAGCACTCTGGAGCAGGTTTTCATCAAGGATCTCTCTGTACTTTGCTCCGTTCATCTTTCCCTCGATCCCGACTAGTCTCCCAGTCCCTGCCACTGAAAAACATCCCCACAGCATGATGCTGCCACCACCATGCTTCACTGTAGGGATGGTGCCAGGTTTCTTTCAGACGTAACGCTTGGCATTCAGTTCAATCTTGGTTTCATCAGACCAGAGAATCTTGTTTCTCATGGTCTGAGAGTCTTTAGGTGCCTTTTGGCAAACTCCAAGTGGGCTGTCATGTGCCTTTTACTGAGGAGTGGCTTCCGTCTGGCCACTCTACCATAAAGGCCTGATTGGTGGAGTGCTGCAGAGATGGTTGTCCTTCTGGAAAATTCTCCCATCTCCACAGAGGAACTCTGGAGCTCTGTCAGAGTGACCATCGGGTTCTTGTTCACCTCCCTGACCCAACGCCCTTCTCCCCTGATTGCTCAGTTTGGCCGGGCGCCCAGCTCTAGGAAGAGTCTTGGTGGTTCCAAACTTCTTCCATTTAAGAATGATGGAGGCCACTGTGTTCTTGGGGACCTTCAATGCTGCATACATTTTTTGGTACCCTGCCCCAGATCTGTGCCTCAACACAATCCTGTTTCGGAGCTCTACGGACAATTCCTTCGACCTCATGGCTTGGTTTTTACTCTGACATGCACTGTCAACTGTGGGACCTTATATAGACAGCCTTTCCAAATCATGTCCAATCAATTGAATTTACCACAAGTGGACTCCAATCAAGTTGTAGAAACATCTCAAGGATGATCAATGGACACAGGATGCACCTGAGCTCAATTTAGAGTCTCATAGCAAAGGGTCTAAATACTTATGTAAATAAGGTATTTGTTTTTTATTGTTAATAAATTAACAAACATTTCTAAAATGGTTTTTGTTTTGTCATTATGGGGTATTGTGTGTAGATTCATCCATTTCAGAATAAGGCTGTAATGTAACAAAATGTGGAAAAAGGGAAGAGGTCTGAATACTTTCCGAATGCACTGTACATAACTAATATACACACTCCAATTTAATTTCACTAAATTAAAGCCATAGACTGATAAGCATGACTGGTCAAATGTATTTACATCAACTGTTATTTCCATCAATGAATATGACGCTAAAAATTATTATTTTGCAGTGGGATGTTTTTCTTCTCCCGGACAATTGGCCGGTGCCAATTTAATTGATCGGCTTTTCTATTGTTTTTGCGGCCAAAATCCGTCTATTACCGACTAATGGAAACGTTATGGATGGGGGTACGCAGACCTGCGGGCAGCTGCGGGCCCTCATGATGACTTCAGATTTTTTTGTGGCCCCCACCCCCATCAAAGTTGCCCACCCCTGCTGTTGAGGATATATGGACTGCAGTATTAAATGTTGATTGAGTGTTTGTCATTGTTTTTCTAAGGAAGGCCCCAATTTAAAAGGCAACATTGGAAGGACATCCAACCAACCAGTTATATCTAGGTACATTATGGGGTTACTTTCAGCATGACAACTATCCTCATTTTATCTAGCCCACATTTTAATGTACATTTACATTTACATTATTTAGCAGACATATTGAAATCTATTGCTGAGGGAATCATCTATGATACTGATGACAATACAGTTTGATAATGTTGATGGATTGATTATTTAAATATGGTTTATTTTCTCAGGTTTTCATCAGAGTTTGATTCGATAGAGAAGATTGGCAAAGGAGGCTTTGGCCACGTTTACAAGGCTCGACGGAAACTGGAGAATAAGTATTTTGCTGTGAAGATAGTACGGAGTACAGAGTAAGTCAATTATGTTCTGTTGTTACTTCAGCAATGAAGTAAGATCTTTCACTCAATGCAGCCACTGCATAATATTCAACACTTTGAGGGATTTCACTGTGACTCTTTCCTCAGGAAAGCCAAGCGGGAGGTCGGTGCCTTGGCAGAACTTCAGCACCCCAACATAGTGCGTTACTACACCGCCTGGGTAGAGGACACCGAGTACCGATGTGACGCCGCTTCTGAGAGCTACAGCACTTCACAGTAACATTATTACTACAGTCCCTGTCGTATGGCACTATGTGATGTTACGGAATAATGACATTTTACTATAAGAACATTTTACGTTTACATGTTAGTGTTGCGTTCCCCAGTGAGAAAACCAAAAATGTCGCTCAAACAGAAGGGGGAACTAACAACCAAAACTAAACAGGGGGTTTTAGGAGGGGTTCTGAAAGGCACTCATGGGGGGTGTCCACTGAAGGTTTACTAGCAACAACTGGCACCTAAAGGACACCCACCATGAGCTGGGACCTAAAGGACACCCACCATGAGCTGGGACCTAAAGGACACCCACCATGAGCTGGCACCTAAAGGACACCCACCATGAGCTGGGACCTAAAGGACACCCACCATGAGCTGGGACCTAAAGGACACCCACCATGAGCTGGGACCTAAAGGACACCCACCATGAGCTGGGACCTAAAGGACACCCACCATGAGCTGGGACCTAGAGGACACCCACCATGAGCTGGGACCTAAAGGACACCCACCATGAGCTGGCACCTAGAGGACACCCACCATGAGCTGGGACCTAGAGGACACCCACCATGAGCTGGGACCTAAAGGACACCCACCATGAGCTGGGACCTAAAGGACACCCACCATGAGCTGGGACCTAGAGGACACCCACCATGAGCTGGGACCTAAAGGACACCCACCATGAGCTGGCACCTAGAGGACACCCACCATGAGCTGGGACCTAGAGGACACCCACCATGAGCTGGGACCTAAAGGACACCCACCATGAGCTGGGACCTAGAGGACAACCACCATGAGCTGGGACCTAAAGGACACCCACCATGAGCTGGCACCTAAAGGACACCCACCATGAGCTGGGACCTAGAGGACACCCACCATGAGCTGGGACCTAGAGGACACCCACCATGAGCTGGGACCTAGAGGACACCCTCCATGAGCGCCCACTAAATTTGCCTGAGTAGATGCAAACCAAAAGAAAAGCCACCCCAAACTTAAAGACAGGAAGCAAACCAAAAAGGTGGAGCCAAACCAAATCAGATAAAGGATTGTTTGTCTAGAAATCAAATAGGGAGCATCAACTAAAGGTGTTGACCCTCCACATCTCTCAAGATAACTGGAGCACTGGGCCAGCCACTCTTAAATATCACCGGGGCCAGCACAGGTGTAACACCTTTCCACTAACTAGATGGCAACCAGCACAGGTGTAACACATACTGACTAACGAGGTGACGCCAATCGGTGCGCCCTACGGTGCGCCCTACGTGCAACCTCAAAACATAAATGGAAAAACCGAAGCCTGTAACATTAGTCATTAAGCAAACATTCTTATCCAGAGGGACTTAGTCAGTGTATTCAACTAAGGTAGATAAATGACCCCATATCATAGTGCGTAAAAAGAACAATCATATTTTCCCTTTTATTGGTATAAGTTGTTGCTGCCATTTCAGTAAGGTCTGTTCCCATTTCAGACCATTTGACCAACTGAAACTGAAAAGCATGATATTGTTCTTTACTTCCTGGTGCTTTAGTTCAGGCAGCAGTTCGTCCTCTGAGTTCCTGTACATCCAGATGGAACTATGTGACAAGAGGACTTTAAAAGTGTGGATCGATGACAGGAACGCCCATCGGAAACCCAAACGCAGGGAGGAGAGTCTACACATCACCCAGCAGATAGTGAACGGAGTAGAATACATCCACTCCAAGAAACTCCTACACAGAGACCTAAAGGTGGGTTACTTACCTACTTATCTTGGCCACCTCGTCCATCACAGTGGTTTTGGACCACGTTTTATATTTGAACAGCTTCTTTTTTTTTTTTTTTCAGCCCGCTAACATCATGTTTGGTATTAGTGACGGAGAGGGTAAGGGAGAGGTAAAGATCGGGGACTTTGGTCTGGTGACGGCAGAAGACAATGACAACGATGAAAACATGCTGGAGAGAACGAAAAAGACAGGAACTAAGTCTTACATGGCCCCTGAACAGGTAACTAACTCCCAAGTCTTACATGGCCCCTGAACAGGTAACTAACTCCAAGTCTTACATGGCCCCTGAACAGGTAACTAACTCCCAAGTCTTACATGGCCCCTGAACAGGTAACTAACTCCCAAGTCTTACATGGCCCCTGAACAGGTAACTAACTCCCAAGTCTTACATGGCCCCTGAACAGGTAACTAACTCCAAGTCTTACATGGCCCCTGAACAGGTAACTAACTCCAAGTCTTACATGGCCCCTGAACAGGTAACTAACTCCAAGTCTTACATGGCCCCTGAACAGGTAACTAACTCTGTGATGACACAGTTAGAATACAGGTATACCGGTTCTAAGTCAGGTGTTATTACCACACCTGTTAAAGGAGCAATCCGCAGTTGCTACATACATTTTTGGACTTCGAAATTAATTATATATAACCAATGATTCTTGAAGGATATAATTTAGAAATGCCTCGTCAGCTTAGTTCAACTGTTGTACCCCGTCAGAACCCCAAATATAAGCTTGTTTTACTCCAATGTTTGTAAACATTGTAAATGTAAACAAACACTGTATAGCTTCAAAACATGCTTGAAACTATCATTTTGATGGTCAGTCCTTGCATCCCATAGCTCTGTCTATGAATTTGAGAGTGGTTACATTTCTCCAGGCGTATCCCTCAGCTTTTTACCAAAACACTTTTTACCAGACGCTTTTTAAAAATTGTTTTAGATGCAGATTTCCCCCTGTAGCCATTTCCTGCAGTCAAATGACCAAATCGCCCCCTAGTGGCCTCATGGGTGGAATGTTATTAATATTTGTCATAATTGTATAATTAATACATAATTTTTTTGTTGTTGCCGTAATTCCGGTGTTTCTATGTCTACCAGTTTTGTTCTATTTCAGTCTTCTGTGATGTATATAAAGTGTAATATTGGGATGCAAACTCAAAACAATTAATATATTTCAACTCTATATCTGACATGGTACAGGTGTCTTCTTTCTTTTAAGCCCATAACCGTGTGTGTGAGGTGTATACTTTTGTTTCATAGTAGATTTGTTTTAGACTACCAAGAGACACTGCAGTAAAAGGTTAAACATGTCTAATGAGTGTTATGCAATGTCCAATCTGTGTCAACAGAGGAACCAGACCTCTTATGACAGAAAAGTGGACATATTTGCGTTGGGTCTGATCTACTTTGAACTGCTCTGGAACCTGTCTGGAATGGAGAAATCAAAGGTGACTGCGACAATGACTTTTGATGGAAGGAATCAAGGAAAGATTCATTAAGATAGTATATATCATAGTCATATAGGGTCTGCAGTGCATTCAGAAAGTATTCACACCCCTTGGCCTTTTTCCACATTTTGATGGGTTACAGCCTGAATTTAAAATGACGTTAAATTTAGATTCTGTGTCACTGATCTACACACAATACCCCATAATGTCAAAGTGGAATTATGTTTTTAGAAATGTTTACAAATTCATTAAAAATGAAAGGCTGAAATGTCTTGAGTCAATAAGTATTCAACCCCTTTGTTATGGCAAGCCTAAATAAGTTCAGGAGTACAAATGTGCTTAACAAGCCACATAATAAATTGCATAGACTCACACTGTGTCCAATAATAGTGTTTAACATGATTTTTAAATGACTATCCCATCTCTGTACCCCACACATGCAACTATCTGTTAAGGCCCCTCAGTCGAGCAGAGAATTTCAAGCATAGATTCAAACACAAAGACCAGGGAGGTTTTCCAATACCTCGCAAAGAAGGGCACCTATTGGTAGATGGGTAAAAAAAAAAAAAAAAAAAAAGCAGACATTGAATACCCCTTTGAGCATGGTGAAGTTATTAATTACACTTTGGATGGTGTATCAATACACTCAGTCACTACAAAGATACAGGCGCCCTTCCTAACTCAGTTGCCGGAGAGGAAGGAAACCGCTCTGGGATTTCACGATGAGGCCAGTGGTGATTTTAAATCATACAGAGTTGAATGGCTGTGATAGGAGAAAACTCTGGATCAACAACATTGTAGTTACTCCACAATACTAACCTAATTGACTGAGTGAAAAGAAGGAAGCCTGTACATAATTAAAATATTCCAAAACATGCATCCTGTTTGCAATAAGGCACTAAAGTAATACTGCAAAAAATAAATTCACTTTTTGTCCTGAGTACAAAGCATTGTGTTTGGGGAAAATCCAACACAAGACATAACTGAGTACCACTCTTCATATTTTCAAGCATGGTGGTGGCTGCATCATGTTATGGGTATGCTTGTCATCGGCAAGGACTGGGGATTTTTTAGGATAAAAATACATGGAATAGAGCTAAGCACAGGCAAAATCCTAGAGGAAAACCTGGTTCAGTCTGCTTTCCACCAGACACTGGGAGATGAGTTCACCTTTCAGCAGGACAATAACCTACAACACAAGGCCAAATATAGACTGGAGTTGCTTACCAATATGACATTGAATGTTCCTGAGTGACCTAGTTACAGTTTTGACTTAAATTGCCTTGAAAATCTATGGCAAGACCTGAAAATGGTTCTCTAGCAATGATCATCATAGAAGTTGACAGAGCTTGAATTATTTTTAAAAGAATAATGTGCAAATATTGTACAATCCAGGTGTGCAAAGCTCTTAGAGACTTACCCAGAAAGACTCACAGCTGTAATCGCTGCCAAAGGTGATTCTAACATGTATTGACTCAGGGGGTTGAATCCTTATCTAATCAAGATATATTAGTGTTTTATTTGAGAGGACATGCAGTCACCCCCCTCCACAGACACACTCCCGATACGCAGTTTAAAGGCTGAGAGAGGAAACACAGAAATACATGTCTGTAAACACATGGAAACACGTCATAGACCTCTATAAGCCTCTGTGTAAAGTGTAACCCAATGCCATACACATATCACTCACCATATGGACTGTTGCAGAAGTTGTTCTGGATGTCTGCATCTCCCTCAGCAGCCAGACTGCATGCGTCACAGATAACTGTTCCTGAGGACACCAAGAGACATGCCACGGAGAACAGGGACCCCGATGAGCGTAAGCCGCTGATCCCCCCACCCGAACCCCGACAGCAAGCCCCTCAACGGCACAGAATGGAGCTCCGCCAGCGTACCCTCAGCCCGCACAGACGAACATGCCTTACTCACATCCATCCTTACCAAGACAGCCGTGAACATCATCGACGTCTCGGCTGCAGACTCTCAAGGCATGGAGCAACATGAGTACATGGCCAAAGCTCGGCAGTACAGTACAAAACTGGCCTTTGTTGAGTAACAGTCTGTCTCAGAAGAAGCCCCTCCCTCTCCCTTCCCTTCCCTCACCAGCCAGCCGCACTAAGTGCTCGCTAGTGATCTGGTGCCAGACTCGGATGTACAACAGGTGTCCAAGATAGCTGCCTGTGCTTACAGTGCAATCTCTCAGATCAAGGTGGATGCTAAAGAAGAGCTAGCGGTTCAATTTGCCATCCCCTGATCTACCCTCTGGCCGCCATAATACTCATCCCGTCCCGTCCCGTCCCCCATACCCACAATGCATCTATGATTACCAGTCCCTGTGCTACCCAGCTATGCCACTAGCAATCTGCTGCTCCAGCTGAGGACTATGACAACCAGGCCTCCCCTGCTGAAAAGGGTTAACCAACCTCCTCAGAACCACCTTTCAAAGCCACCATTCATCCTTCCTTCACCAGCCGTCAAGGAATGTTTTAACTCTCATATGGTAGTATAACGATAATGGTGTTAGGGCAGTTTTTGTAATTTTAAACTTTCTCGTTTGAAGAGTGACTGAGTCTGATTTAATGAATAAACGGTTAGCTAGCTGCGCGGCATTGGCTAGGCTGCTGGTGGCGTTTAGCTCTGGCTGTGAGTTTAAACGGTTAGCTAGCTGCGCGGCATTGGCTAGGCTGCTGGTGGCGTTTAGCTCTGGCTGTGAGTTTAAACGGTTAGCTAGCTGTGCGGCATGGCTAGGCTGCTGGTGGCGTTAGCTCTGGCTGTGAGTTTCAGGAGTGGCTAGCCTCGTCTGATATACAGCTACGGTAATATACTAACTAACTAACTAACTAACTAACTAACTAACTAACTAACCACAGCTAGGAAAAGAGGGTAATTTAAGCATGTCCAAATGTAGCACAGTAACAGGACAAAAAAAGATGTCCACAGCCAGCCAACTCACTAGTCAGCATGTTGTTCTGACACTGTGTGGACCCGTCACCCAGAACACACATCCCACCCCTCATGTCTCATGTCAGTATGAAAAATAATGTATGCACTCACTAACTGTAAGTCGCTCTGGATAAGAGCGTCTGCTAAATGACTAAAATGTAAATGTATTTTCCATTCATAAAAAAAAATTAAAAAAAATTGAATTCTTCCTCTTTGACATTACAGAGTATTTTGTGTAGATCGTTGACAAAAAAAATGACAATTAAATCCATTTTAATCCCACTTTGTAACGCAACAAAACATGGAAAAAGTGAAAGGGTGTGAATACTTTCTGAAGGCCCTGTATGTCAATTACTTTGATGTAGTATACTCTTGAACTATAATGGAATGTAGGCCTACAACCAGAATGTACCATATCATAACTGTATGTATTCCTTGTTTAGGTCTGGGATGATGTCAGAAGCAAGGTGTTTCCTCAACAGTTCGACACGCAGTTCCCCTTAGAGGTAGACATACATGTATTTGGTTGAAAACATATTTTAGAACATGTCAAAAGTGTGGATGCTGTGGGTGGTTGTGTTACAGAACAAGGTGATAGAGTGGATGCTGTGGGTGGTTGTGTTACAGAACAAGGTGATAGAGTGGATGCTGTGGGTGGTTGTGTTACAGAACAAGGTGATAGAGTGGATGCTGTGGGTGGTTGTGTTAGAGTGGATGCTGTGGGTGGTTGTGTTAGAGTGGATGCTGTGGGTGGTTGTGTTACAGAACAAGGTGTTAGAGTGGATGCTGTGGGTGGTTGTGTTAGAGTGGATGCTGTGGGTGGTTGTGTTAGAGTGGATGCTGTGGGTGGTTGTGTTAGAGTGGATGCTGTGGGTGGTTGTGTTAGAGTGGATGCTGTGGGTGGTTGTGTTAGAGTGGATGCTGTGGGTGGTTGTGTTAGAGTGGATGCTGTGGGTGGTTGTGTTAGAGTGGATGCTGTGGGTGGTTGTGTTACAGAACAAGGTGTTAGAGTGGATGCTGTGGGTGGTTGTGTTAGAGTGGATGCTGTGGGTGGTTGTGTTAGAGTGGATGCTGTGGGTGGTTGTGTTAGAGTGGATGCTGTGGGTGGTTGTGTTACAGAACAAGGTGATAGAGTGGATGCTGTGGGTGGTTGTGTTAGAGTGGATGCTGTGGGTGGTTGTGTTAGAGTGGATGCTGTGGGTGGTTGTGTTAGAGTGGATGCTGTGGGTGGTTGTGTTAGAGTGGATGCTGTGGGTGGTTGTGTTAGAGTGGATGCTGTGGGTGGTTGTGTTACAGAACAAGGTGATAGAGTGGATGCTGTGGGTGGTTGTGTTACAGAACAAGGTGTTAGAGTGGATGCTGTGGGTGGTTGTGTTACAGAACAAGGTGATACAGTGGATGCTGTGGGTGGTTGTGTTACAGAACAAGGTGATACAGTGGATGCTGTGGGTGGTTGTGTTACAGAACAAGGTGATACAGTGGATGCTGTGGGTGGTTGTGTTACAGAACAAGGTGATAGAGTGGATGCTGTGGGTGGTTGTGTTACAGAACAAGGTGATACAGTGGATGCTGTGGGTGGTTGTGTTACAGAACAAGGTGATACAGTGGATGCTGTGGGTGGTTGTGTTAGAGTGGATGCTGTGGGTGGTTGTGTTACAGAACAAGGTGATAGAGTGGATGCTGTGGGTGGTTGTGTTACAGAACAAGGTGATACAGTGGATGCTGTGGGTGGTTGTGTTACAGAACAAGGTGATACAGTGGATGCTGTGGGTGGTTGTGTTAGAGTGGATGCTGTGGGTGGTTGTGTTACAGAACAAGGTGTTAGAGTGGATGCTGTGGGTGGTTGTGTTAGAGTGGATGCTGTGGGTTGTTGTGTTACAGAACAAGGTGTTAGAGTGGATGCTGTGGGTGGTTGTGTTACAGAACAAGGTGTTAGAGTGGATGCTGTGGGTGGTTGTGTTAGAGTGGATGCTGTGGGTGGTTGTGTTAGAGTGGATGCTGTGGGTGGTTGTGTTAGAGTGGATGCTGTGGGTGGTTGTGTTACAGAACAAGGTGATAGAGTGGATGCTGTGGGTGGTTGTGTTACAGAACAAGGTGATACAGTGGATGCTGTGGGTGGTTGTGTTAGAGTGGATGCTGTGGGTGGTTGTGTTACAGAACAAGGTGATAGAGTGGATGCTGTGGGTGGTTGTGTTAGAGTGGATGCTGTGGGTGGTTGTGTTAGAGTGGATGCTGTGGGTGGTTGTGTTAGAGTGGATGCTGTGGGTGGTTGTGTTAGAGTGGATGCTGTGGGTGGTTGTGTTAGAGTGGATGCTGTGGGTGGTTGTGTTACAGAACAAGGTGTTAGAGTGGATGCTGTGGGTGGTTGTGTTAGAGTGGATGCTGTGGGTGGTTGTGTTAGAGTGGATGCTGTGGGTGGTTGTGTTACAGAACAAGGTGATAGAGTGGATGCTGTGGGTTGTTGTGTTACAGAACAAGGTGTTAGAGTGGATGCTGTGGGTGGTTGTGTTACAGAACAAGGTGATACAGTGGATGCTGTGGGTGGTTGTGTTACAGAACACGGTGATACAGTGGATGCTGTGGGTGGTTGTGTTACAGAACACGGTGATACAGTGGATGCTGTGGGTGGTTGTGTTACAGAACACGGTGATACAGTGGATGCTGTGGGTGGTTGTGTTACAGAACACGGTGATACAGTGGATGCTGTGGGTGGTTGTGTTACAGAACAAGGTGATACAGTGGATGCTGTGGGTGGTTGTGTTACAGAACAAGGTGATACAGTGGATGCTGTGTGCCAACCCAGAGGAGAGACCAGATGCCAGGCAGCTGAAAACAAAACTGAACCAGTGTTTTGTTCCGACCAGGGATAACAACTTCCATCAAGACAACATGACCATCTAAAGACAGTCAGTCGTATTCATAAAGGGTCTCAGAATAGTATTAATTGTGATATAAAATGTACAATTGATCCTAGATCAGCTTTCTACTCTGAGAGCTGTGAATGCAGGCCCTGAACATCCAACAAGACAACACAATGATATGATCCCAGATCAGCTTTCTACTCTGAGAGCTGTGAATGCAGGCCCTGAACATCCAACAAGACAACACAATGATATGATCCCAGATCAGCTTTCTACTCTGAGAGCTGTGAATGCAGGCCCTGAACATCCAACAAGACAACACAATGATATGATCCCAGATCAGCTTTCTACTCTGAGAGCTGTGAATGCAGGCCCTGAACATCCAACAAGACAACAGAACTATCTGAATTTCAACTGTATTATACAGACTTTGAATGTGTCACAAATCATGTGTTTTCACTGGATCTGTCTTTAAACAGTATACTGTAATGAACTCCAAGTCCCAGCAGAATCCAGGATAGTTTATCAGTTCAAAATGTAATTATTGCTGCATTCATGACATGTCGGAACTAGGAAACTCAGAAATGTTCGACTTGGAAACTCATTGTTGAAAGATGATACCCGAGTTTCCCACTAGAAAAGTATCAGAATCAACCAACAGGAAGCTCTACGCAAATAACTTACAATCATCTGAATGTAGTTTCCCACTTGTCATGAATGCAGTGTCCGTTATATCCATGAATAAGTAGTTTAGTGACTATAAAGGGGACAAGTCCCTTGTTGAAACCTTAGTGTTATTTTACCAAGAGTACCTGGTCCTTAATGTTATTGGTGGTACTATACACCATGGTATGTAGGCTACTGGGTGTTATGTACTGTAGGCTATGGTATGTTATGTACTGTAGGCTACTGTATGTTATGTACTGTAGGCTATGGTATGTTATGTACTGTAGGCTACTGTATGTTATGTACTGTAGGCTATGGTATGTTATGTACTGTAGGCTACTGTATGTTATGTACTGTAGGCTACTGGATGTTATGTACTGTAGGCTACTGAAGTTATTAACAGCTATAGGTATAGATAGATAAAGCAGAATAGATTAACAGGAAGTAATATATGATGTGCTTTTCTTAAATGGACAGGAACGTTATGAATGTTTGAAAATTAGATTGATTAGATGGGCTTTGAAAAATAAATGTAATATACTGACAAAAGATTGGTATTTTATTAGGATCCCCATTAGCTGTTGCAAAAGCAGCAGCTACTCTTCCTGGGGTCCACACAGAACATGAAACATGACATAATACAGAACTTTATTTTATTTTTTTACAGGTTTGTTGTTCATTTGAGCAATATGAGATGGAAGGGAGTTCCATGCAACAATGGCTGTATATAATACTGTGCGTTTTCTTGAATTTGTTCTCGATTTGGGGATTGTGAAAAGCAGGCGCTGATAGGGATATTTAAGACCAACCAAAAGCTGATTTTAGCGGTAATGCAGTTGGTTATGGCGTGATTTTTGACAGAGAAACGCAGCCTATCCAGCCGTGATGCACACTACCCATATGCGCATGGAACAAGAGTAGCCTAATGTGCTTTTGGTGCCTGTATACTTCATATTTAGAAACATAAAAAACTCATGTTTTTTCACATTTTGTTTTATTTGATTAAAAACCAAGCATAGCCTCCCCTCCTCTCAATTAAGGCTTTTTTTGTCTGCACCAATGCAATCGCGAAGTAGTCAAGACTGTCGATGAAGGGTTTGGTTCCTGAGACCACTTGGAAATAAATCTTAATCACCACAGCTTTATTAAAATATCAAGTTTCAGAGGCGTAAATCAACAATTTCCTGCATATTATGCAAGCTCATGCATATCTGACCAATCACCCACTTTTCCCTGCATAAAACAGTCAAATCATCGCAATATTATTGCATAAAACAGACCCATCAACGCAGTACAAAAACAGGGCTTACAATTTCAACCAATCACCACACAATATGGTTGAATCAAGCCACACGTCAACAACTTGTTCAAAATCAAGCATTTTTGCCAGCAAATATCACCAACTATCCCCGCAAAATCTTGAAGGGATTGCTAAGAGCTCGATTCAATCCGTATCGTAGAGGTTTAGCGCTACAGCGCAATTGAAATTAAAAGGAAACGTTCTTGCATTCGCAGAGACTGAATTCACGGTAAACGCTGCATATGTCGGCTCAATTGGAAGCTCTTTGAGACTCCCAGCTGTAATCGTTGCCAAAGGTGTTTCTACAAGGTATTGACTCAGGGCTGTGAATACTTATGTGAATGAGATATTTCTGTATTTAATTTTCAACTTATTAGCAAACATTTCTAAAAACATGTTTTCACTTTGTCATTATGGGGTATTGTGTGTAGATGGGTGAGAAAAAATATCATTTGAATCCATTTTGAATTCAGGCTGTAACACAACAAATGTGGAATAAGTCAAGGGGTCTGAATACTTTATGAAGGCACTGAAACAGACCACCCTGAAGGCTCTCTGTGACTTGGGAATAATGAGGGCAAAAACCTCAAAATTATTTCAAAGTTTCTCCATAAACCATTTATAACCCCTTTATTCATAGGTAGTCTCTCTGTCTCTGTCTCTGTCTCTGTATCTGTCTCTGTATCTCTCTCTCTCTCTCTCTCTCTCTCTCTCTCTCTCTCTCTCTCTCTCTCTCTCTCTCTCTCTCTCTCTCTCTCTCTCTCTCTCTCTCTCTCTCTCTCTCTCTCTATTTAAGGGGCTTTATTGGCATGGGAAACATATGTTAACGTTGCCAAAGCAAGTGAAATAGATAATAAACAAATGTGAAATAAACAATAAAAAATGAACAGTAAACATTACACTCACACAAGTTCCAAAGGAATAAAGACATTTCAAATGTCATATTATGCATTCAGAAAGTATTCAGACCCCTTGCTTTTATCCCCCATTTTGTTACGTTACAGCCTTATTCTAAAATTGATTAAATAAAAATGTTTCCTCATCAATCTACACACAATATCCCATAATGACAAAGTGAAAACAGGCTTTTAGAAATTGTTGCAAATGTATTAAAAATAAATAACTGAAATCTCATTTTTACATAAGTATTCAGACCCTTTGCAATGAGACTCGAAATTGAGCTCAGGTGCATCTTGTTTCCATTTATCATAATAATATGCCATTTAGCAGACGCTTTTATCCAAAGCGACTTACAGTCATGTGTGCATACATTTTTGTGTATGGGTGGTCCCGGGGATCGAACCCACTACCTTGGCGTTACAAGTGCCATGCTCTACCAGCTGAGCTACAGAGGACCTTGAGATGTTTCTGCAACTTGATTGGAGTCCACCTGTGGTAAATTCAATTGATTGGACATCATTTGGAAAGGCAAACACCTGTCTATATAAAGTCCCACAGTTGACAGTGCATGTATGAAAAATGTATGCACCCAATAACTGTAAGTCGCTCTGGATAAGAGCGTCTGCTAAATGACTCAAATGTTTAAAAAAATGTCAGAGCAAAAAACAAGCCATGAGGTCACAAATGTAATGTCGAAGGAATTGTCCGAAGAGCTCCGAGACAGGATTGTGTCGAGGCACAGATCTGGGGAAGGGTACCAAACCATTTCTGCAGCATTGAAGGTCCCCAAGAACACAGTGGCCTCCATCATTCTTAAATGGAAGAAGATTGGAACCACCAAGACTCTTCCTAGAGCTGGCCGCCCGGCCAAACTGAGCAATCAGGGGAGAAGGGCCTTGGTCAGGGAGGTGACCAAGAACCCGATGGTCACTCTGACAGAGCTCCAGAGTTCCTTTGTGGAGATGATATTCAATCAGCTGCATCTGTCATATTCTAGAATGATATTGAATAGGCTACAGCCGTCATATTCTAGAATTATATTCAATAGGCTACATCTGTCATATTCTAGAATGATATTCAATAGGCTACATCTGTCATATTCTAGAATGATATTGAATAGGCTACAGATGTCATATTCTAGAATGATATTCAATAGGCTACAGCTGTCATATTCTAGAATGATATTCAATAGGCTACATCTGTCATATTCTAGAATGATATTCAATAGGCTACATCTGTCATAATCTAGAATTATATTCAATAGGCTACATCTGTCATATTCTAGAATGATATTCAATCTGTCGGTACAAAGGTTAAGAAATTATGACGTCGTTTACATTTTTATTGCTCTCCAGCACCTACAAAATGTGCACTATACCAGGGTTTCCAAAACTCGGTCCTCAGGACCCAAGGGGTGCACGTTTTGGCTTTTGCACTAACACTACACAGCTGATTCAAATAATGAACTAATCATCAAGCTTTGATCATTTGAATCAGATGTGTAGTGTTAGGGCAAAAACCAAAATGTGCACCCTTGGGGTCCCGAGGACCGAGTTTGGGAAACGCTGGTTTAGAGTTAGACTTTGGGTTCGTGGCTCTGGATAGGACTCATTAGGACTAAAATAAGACTAAAACTACATCCAATACTATAAGTAACAAATACTACAGCTAATACTATAAGTAACTAATACTACAGCTAATACTATAAGTAACTAATACTACAGCTAATACTATAAGTAACTAATACTACAGCTAATACTATAAGTAACTAATACTACAGCTAATACTATAAGTAGCTAATACTACAGCTAATACTATAACTAACTAATACTACAGCTAATACTATAAGTAACTAATACTACATATAATACTATAAGTAACTAATACTACAGCTAATACTATAAGTAGCTAATACTACATATAATACTATAAGTAACTAATACTACAGCTAATACTATAAGTAACAAATACTACAGCTAATACTATAAGTAACACATACTACAGCTAATACTATAAGTAACTAATACTACATCTAATACTATAAGTAACTAATACTACAGCTAATACTATAAGTAACTAATACTACAGATAATACTATAAGTAACCAATACTACAGCTAATACTATAAGTAACTAATACCACAGCTAATACTATAAGTAACAAATACTACAGCTAATACTATAAGTAACTAATACTACAGCTAATACTATAAGTAACTAATACTACAGCTAATACTATAAGTAACTAATACTACAGCTAATACTACAAGTAGCTAATACTACAGCTAATACTATAATAACTAATACTACAGCTAATACTATAAGTAGCTAATACTACAGCTAATACTATAACTAACTAATACTACAGCTAATACTATAACTAACTAATACTACAGCTAATACTATAACTAACTAATACTACAGCTAATACTATAAGTAACTAATACCACAGCTAATACTATAAGTAACTAATACTACAGCTAATACTATACGTAACTAATACTACAGCTAATACTATACGTATCTAATACTACAGCTAATACTATAAGTAACTAATACTACAGCTAATACTATAAGTATCTAATACTACAGCTGATACTATAAGTAACTAATACTACAGCTAATACTATAAGTAACTAATACTACAGCTAATACTATAAGTATCTAATACTACAGCTAATACTATATGTAACTAATACTACAGCTAATACTATAAGTATCTAATACTACAGCTAATACTATAAGTAAGTAATACTACAGCTAATACTATAAGTAACTAATACTACAGCTAATACTATACGTATCTAATACTACAGCTAATACTATAAGTAACTAATACTACAGTTAATACTATACGTAACTAATACTATAGCTAATACTATAAGTATATAATACTACAGCTAATACTATAAGTAACTAATACTACAGCTAATACTATATGTAACTAATACTACAGCTAATACTATAAGTAACTCAGAATAGTATTAATTGTGATATAAAATGCACAATTGATCCTAGATCAGCTTTCTACTCTGAGAGCTGTGAATGCAGGCCCTGAACATCCAACAAGACAACACAATGATATGATCCCAGATCAGCTTTCTACTCTGAGAGCTGTGAATGCAGGCCCTGAACATCCAACAAGACAACACAATGATATGATCCCAGATCAGCTTTCTACTCTGAGAGCTGTGAATGCAGGCCCTGAACATCCAACAAGACAACACAATGATATGATCCCAGATCAGCTTTCTACTCTGAGAGCTGTGAATGCAGGCCCTGAACATCCAACAAGACAACACAATGATATGATCCCAGATCAGCTTTCTACTCTGAGAGCTGTGAATGCAGGCCCTGAACATCCAACAAGACAACACAATGATATGATCCCAGATCAGCTTTCTACTCTGAGAGCTGTGAATGCAGGCCCTGAACATCCAACAAGACAACACAATGATATGATCCCAGATCAGCTTTCTACTCTGAGAGCTGTGAATGCAGGCCCTGAACATCCAACAAGACAACACAATGATATGATCCCAGATCAGCTTTCTACTCTGAGAGCTGTGAATGCAGGCCCTGAACATCCAACAAGACAACACAATGATATGATCCCAGATCAGCTTTCTACTCTGAGAGCTGTGAATGCAGGCCCTGAACATCCAACAAGACAACACAATGATATGATCCCAGATCAGCTTGTTACTCTGAGAGCTGTGAATGCAGGCCCTGAACATCCAACAAGACAACACAATGATATGATCCCAGATCAGCTTTCTACTCTGAGAGCTGTGAATGCAGGCCCTGAACATCCAACAAGACAACACAATGATATGATCCCAGATCAGCTTTCTACTCTGAGAGCTGTGAATGCAGGCCCTGAACATCCAACAAGACAACACAATGATATGATCCCAGATCAGCTTTCTACTCTGAGAGCTGTGAATGCAGGCCCTGAACATCCAACAAGACAACACAATGATATGATCCCAGATCAGCTTTCTACTCTGAGAGCTGTGAATGCAGGCCCTGAACATCCAACAAGACAACACAATGATATGATCCCAGATCAGCTTTCTACTCTGAGAGCTGTGAATGCAGGCCCTGAACATCCAACAAGACAACACAATGATATGATCCCAGATCAGCTTTCTACTCTGAGAGCTGTGAATGCAGGCCCTGAACATCCAACAAAACAACAGAACTATCTGAATTTCAACTGTATTATACAGACTTTGAATGTGTCACAAATCATGTGTTTTCACTGGATCTGTCTTTAAACAGTATATTGTAATGAACTCCAAGTCCCAGCAGAATCCAGGATAGTTTATCAGTTCAAAATGTAATTATTGCTGCATTCATGACATGTCGGAACTAGGAAACTCAGAAATGTTCGACTTGGAAACTCATTGTTGAAAGATGATACCCGAGTTTCCCACTAGAAAAGTATCAGAATCAACCAACAGGAAGCTCTACGCAAATAACTTACATTAATCTGAATGTAGTTTCCCACTTGTCATGAATGCAGTGTCCGTTATAACCATGAATAAGTAGTTTACTGACTATAATGGGTACAAGTCCCATGTTGAAACCTTAGTGTTATTTTACCAAGAGTACCTGGTCCTTAATGTTATTGGTGGTACTATACACCATGGTATGTAGGCTACGGTATGTTATGTACTGTAGGCTATGGTATGTTATGTACTGTAGGCTATGGTATGTTATGTACTGTAGGCTATGGTATGTTATGTACTGTAGGCTACTGTATGTTATGTACTGTAGGCTATGGTATGTTATGTACTGTAGGCTACTGTATGTTATGTACTGTAGGCTATGGTATGTTATGTACTGTAGGCTACTGTATGTTATGTACTGTAGGCTACTGTATGTTATGTACTGTAGGCTACTGGATGTTATGTACTGTAGGCTACTGTATGTTATGTACTGTAGACTACTGGATGTTATGTACTGTAGGCTATGGTATGTTATGTACTGTAGGCTACTGGATGTTATGTACTGTAGACTACTGGATGTTATGTACTGTAGACTACTGGATGTTATGTACTGTAGACTACTGTATGTTATGTACTGTAGCCTAATGGATATTATGTACTGTAGGCTATGGTATGTTATGTACTGTAGGCTACTGGATGTTATGTACTGTAGCCTAATGGATGTTATGTACTGTAGACTACTGGATGTTATGTACTGTAGACTACTGAAGTTATTAACAGCTATAGGTATAGATAGATAAAGCAGAATAGATTAACAGGAAGTAATATATGATGTGCTTTTCTTAAATGGACAGGAACGTTATGAATGTTTGAAAGTTATACTGTTGATTAGATGGGCTTTGAAAAATAAATGTAATATACTGACAAAAGATTGGTATTTTATTAGGATCCCCATTAGCTGTTGCAAAAGCAGCAGCTTCTCTTCCTGGGGTCCACACAGAACATGAAACATAACGTAATACAGAACTTTTTTAACAGGTTTGTTGTTCATTTGAGCAATATGAGATGGAAGGGAGTTCCATGCAATAATGGCTCTATATAATACTGTGCGTTTTCTTGAATTTGTTCTCGATTTGGGGATCGTGAAAAACAGGTAGCCCTGTTTGATAAGAACACATGTGTTTAATCATATTCTGTCTATTTTGAGTTAAATAAAATGCCTAAGTAATAAAAGTGGAACTTTGCCTAAAATAAAACTAGAATCGTTTTCAATAATTGACAGTGATCATGGCTGAGTAAGAGGAAACCTGACCAGCCGCTAGTGGTCACTGTTTAACGGTCAATAGCGACCACTAGCAGCTGTTCAGGATAGTCACAGGCTGACTTTCCATCAGTTTCAGTACCGTTTTCAGGCGAATCGAAAACGAAATGATCTACAGGACGTTATAGAGAGAAATAGTAATGGCGTCTTTTTGTAGGCACTAACCCCGCCATGGTACTTTGGACAAATCCAATGGAGAAAATAAACGGGATAATCTTCATCAGCTAACGTTACTTTTTGTGAATTTTTTTAGAATTTGTAAAAAATAAAAACATAAAAAGCACATAAAGGCTTCATAATTCATAAAGGTCATGTTAGCTGACTGTTATTATCTAATAGGACAAAACGTATAAGATCTCCTTAGCCTGTGTTAACCTCAGACCTTCTTTCTGGCGTTATTCTTTCCCCATTCATTTTCCCCAGGGGTGGCTGAACGAACCAGAGGTAACTCATTTCCTGGTTTTAGGACTACAAGCTCTAAGAACAGAAGGGTAATGGCTAGAAGGGATCCAGCTTTTGTCAGAATTGACTTTTCGAAGCACGTTTAGGAGAATTTAGGCAGAAGGTTAGGAGAGTAAACGTGACAGGTTATGAGAATTAGGAAAAGAGTTCGGGTTAGCTAAAATGCAAAAAAAAGTATCTACTTTTGACCTACATTTGACAAAAGCTGGATCCCTTCTAGGCATGACCGAAAAGAAAACGATAGGAAGTCGTATCATCTGGAAGGTAAGACGAAATCCATCATCTGGAAGGTAAGACGAAATCCGACGTCTATAAATGTAACGTTCCACACTTTATTTATATGACATTCGACCTTACCAGGTGAGCATGTTGCGGTTGGCTACTGCAGCCAGCTGTGGGCTGGAGGGATACTATAGGTTAGCTATGGGACAACTTTAGAAAATACTGGCATCAAGTATTCATGTTTCACACTGATGAAATTGATCAATACATTTAACCGCACATAGCTGTAGTCATAACTTATAAAACGAATAGCTGCTTTTCAGCTGTTTGTGTGATTTAAGGTTGAAAGGCATACACTCTGTTCTTAAACCACTTTATGCACCTGACTGATGGAACCAGGCTGATCGCTGCTTCACCTTCTCTATTTCACTCAGGATTTGGGCAGAGACAGACGAACTCGCCGATACCATTTTTATGTCTGCGTGCAGTTTGGAGGAAGTTGCTAACTAGCGTTAGCGCAATGACTGGACGTCTATGGCAACTTCTAGCATGCTAGTAGATGCCATATACTTCCAGTCTTTATGAATGTTTCCTTCATGCTGGATGCTGAGACATACAAATGGTTCATCTGACTGGGGAAGTAGATAAAGGACTTCATTGCCAAAATCTCGAAGTGTTTGGTCCTCTGTAGCTCAGCTGGTAGAGCACGGCGCTTGTAACGCCAAGGTAGTGGGTTCGATCCCCGGGACCACCCATACACAAAAATGTATGCACACATGACTGTAAGTCGCTTTGGATAAAAGCGTCTGCTAAATGGCATATTATTATTATAAATTGACGCAGCAATCAGGCTACTTCCAACAGTATATGACAATGATTTCATAATTGTAACTTACAGCTAAAGTCTGTAATTTTTTCCCTTTATCCTTACTCCCATGCTTCAACATTTCTAGTGACTATGTCCTGTGACAACGAGCAACGAGACCAGTTGGACTTGAAGGAGAAAATATGTACCTTTTTAAAGGTGAAGAAAGAAGGATCCACTGCCCTCCAGATAGCTAAGGCTGTTGGACTGAGGAAGGCCAAGGATGTAAACAGTGTCCTGTACACTTTAAACAGAGCTGGACGTCTTAATGTAACATCAGACATTCCACCAGTCTGGTCTGTAGAGAACCCAGACTCCTCTGTGAGTCCTCCTGATTCAGATCGAGGGCCTAGTCCTCCTGAGTCAGATCGAGGGCCTAGTCCTCCTGAGTCAGATCGAGGGCCTAGTCCTCCTGAGTCAGATCGAGGGCCTAGTCCTCCTGAGTCAGATCGAGGGCCTAGTCCTCCTGAGACCCCTGGCTTCTCAGTGGAGGTACTGAGGAGGTTGCTGACGTCGAAGAGTGATGGAAGCGGGATGAGTGCGCCACAAATTGCCAGAGAATTGGGCCAATCACGAAAAGTAGTGAATAAGCATCTTTATGACCTGCGAAGAAGAGGCAAGGTGGAGAAGATGGGAGAGAAAGTGTGGACAATTAATGATGAAGCAAGCTGTGGAGGAAAGCTTATTGAATACCAGAGGTGAGTCTGTCAATGTGGCACACATAGTGGAAAAAAATAAATATGTAACAAATAAAACCAAAAAATATCCAATACAGAAATGTAATAATGGTCAACGTTCAGAATCTAATTCAACAAACAAAATAGAAAATGACTGGAGGTACTTCTATAGTCTATTACTGATAACCCATGGAGAGGATAGTACATGATGTTTTCTCCCTTAGCTGGTGGCCATCTGGGACCTACTGTGCTGCCAACTCTATCACATCAGACCTTTCCTCCAAAACTATACCGTTTCTACTGTGCTGCCAACTCTATCACATCAGACCTTTCCTCCAAAACTATACCGTTTCTACTGTGCTGCCAACTCTATCACATCAGACCTTTCCTCCAAAACTATACCGTTTCTACTGTGCTGCCAACTCTATCACATCAGACCTTTCCTCCAAAACTATACCGTTTCTACTAGGGGTGTAACGATTCGTTTTAACAACGATTCGATTTGTATCACGATTCGTGGTTGTCGATACGATTCAAGGACGATATTGGTTCATTTAGAACGATACGATCCGAAACGATTCAGTGACTTGAAATCGATTCAGTAACCTTTTAGCCAAAAATTCAACCAGTGTGACTGAAATAAATACCTGGTAACCAGTTGCATTTTAATGGCTGGCAATAGTCTTGATATTTTTAACAGTGTTTCATGACTCCATGCAGACCATCTGGTATTATGAAACATACCAAAAGTCTCACAAGTCCGTCTGTTATGGCCTGTGCGGTTCGGTCAGCACCCAATTCGATCAGTCCAATAAAGTCCGAAGTAAACTCTCCGTTGCTGGACACAGACACAATGTAAACTATTTCCTGCTCAGTTTTTGTGATGTCCTCAGATCCATCAAAAAGCATTCAGTAAAGGAACATCCTCAGAATAGGAAGACATGGGACGTGCGTGTTTAGCTTTATGGAAAGAGAAAAATATTAAACAGAGCTTGCCGCTGTTCTTCATTCAGCTTGTCTCGGCGACTGGACATTTATTCTCGGCTAGCTTTTAGCAATGGCTTGCGCCACATTCGTGTGCTCCTTGCTCTTTTCATGTTTGTCAAATAAAGGATGGTTGAAATTCTTTGAGCCTTTATAAAATGCACCTGTTTTGTCTGCTAGATGTGGATTTGAGCGGCAAATCTTGCACCACATTTCAGTGCGCTCATCGTTAGCTTCAAGCCACTTTTCCGAAAAAAGTATTTTCTTCGGCTCTGGCTCCAGTTGGCGTTTCTTTGTAGGTGGCGAAACGCCAAAGAATCTGCTTAATGTCTGTTGCTTTTTGGACATCCCTGACAGTAGTTGACAAGCAACATGTCATGTGTAAGGTTAGATGAGAAGATCGGTCAAGTACGCAAAGGCGCGTAGTAACACAAGTGTCATTACGCATTCCTGATTTTTGTCGCGCTTGCGTATCTGCGTACCAGTTATGTGCACCCCTGCATATAAAGTCTGACGTGCTTAAATCCAATGGGTTATTTCCTAGTATCGATAAAATCGATTTATTACATTTTAAAACGATGTTAGATCGATATATGTTGTCCAAAATGCCAACTCGCCGAGCACAGATCGATGTAGTTGGATCATATGAATATAAATCGATACATCGATGTAGTAGATGGATCGTTACACCCCTAGTTTCTACTGTGCTGCCAACTCTATCACATCAGACCTTTCCTCCAAAACTATACCGTTTCTACTGTGCTGCCAACTCTATCACATCAGACCTTTCCTCCAAAACTATACCGTTTCTACTGTGCTGCCAACTCTATCACATCAGACCTTTCCTCCAAAACTATACCGTTTCTACTGTGCTGCCAACTCTATCACATCAGACCTTTCCTCCAAAACTATACCGTTTCTACTGTGCTGCCAACTCTATCACATCAGACCTTTCCTCCAAAACTATACCGTTTCTACTGTGCTGCCAACTCTATCACATCAGACCTTTCCTCCAAAACTATACCGTTGCTACTGTGCTGCCAACTCTATCACATCAGACCTTTCCTCCAAAACTATACCATTTCTACTGTGCTGCCAACTCTATCACATCAGACCTTTCCTCCAAAACTATACCGTTTCTACTGTGCTGCCAACTCTATCACATCAGACCTTTCCTCCAAAACTATACCGTTTCTACTGTGCTGCCAACTCTATCACATCAGACCTTTCCTCCAAAACTATACCGTTTCTACTGTGCTGCCAACTCTATCACATCAGACCTTTCCTCCAAAACTATACCGTTGCTACTGTGCTGCCAACTCTATCACATCAGACATTTCCTCCAAAACTATACCGTTTCTACTGTGCTGCCAACTCTATCACATCAGACCTTTCCTCCAAAACTATACCATTTCTCCTGTGCTGCCAACTCTATCACATCAGACCTTTCCTCCAAAACTATACCGTTTCTACTGTGCTGCCAACTCTATCACATCAGACCTTTCCTCCAAAACTATACCGTTTCTACTGTGCTGCCAACTCTATCACATCAGACCTTTCCTCCAAAACTATACCGTTTCTACTGTGCTGCCAACTCTATCACATCAGACCTTTCCTCCAAAACTATACCGTTTCTACTGTGCTGCCAACTCTATCACATCAGACCTTTCCTCCAAAACTATACCGTTTCTACTGTGCTGCCAACTCTATCACATCAGACCTTTCCTCCAAAACTATACCGTTGCTACTGTGCTGCCAACTCTATCACATCAGACCTTTCCTCCAAAACTATACCATTTCTACTGTGCTGCCAACTCTATCACATCAGACCTTTCCTCCAAAACTATACCGTTTCTACTGTGCTGCCAACTCTATCACATCAGACCTTTCCTCCAAAACTATACCGTTTCTACTGTGCTGCCAACTCTATCACATCAGACCTTTCCTCCAAAACTATACCGTTTCTACTGTGCTGCCAACTCTATCACATCAGACCTTTCCTCCAAAACTATACCGTTGCTACTGTGCTGCCAACTCTATCACATCAGACATTTCCTCCAAAACTATACCGTTTCTACTGTGCTGCCAACTCTATCACATCAGACCTTTCCTCCAAAACTATACCGTTTCTACTGTGCTGCCAACTCTATCACATCAGACCTTTCCTCCAAAACTATACCGTTTCTACTGTGCTGCCAACTCTATCACATCAGACCTTTCCTCCAAAACTATACCGTTTCTACTGTGCTGCCAACTCTATCACATCAGACCTTTCCTCCAAAACTATGCCGTTTCTCTTGGTTTGATAGTTCTGTGAATGTAAAACTTTTCATTTTGAATTAGGGGAAGGAGTTTCTAATTGATATATATTTGGGGCAGGTGATTTAGAAAGTGTTCTTCACGTTCCATCTCTCCTGACCCACGGCGATGACAGTCTGTCCTCTCTGGCTAACCATGTTTATTTGATGGAGTCCGGTTTCAATTGCCAAGCTATGATCAGTAATTCTGTATTTGGTTAAGGTTTAGCTTTGTTTGGGATCTGTTACATGGTAACAGCTAAAGTTAATCTCTCTCTCTCTCTCTCTTTCTCTGCAGTGATGATCAAGATATTTCCATCAGACTAACTAAAAGCTCCAGGTAGACTGCTCTTTATTAATCAAACTGTTCCTAGGTGACCAATAGGACTATCTGACCAATAGGACTATCTGACCAATAGGACTATCTGACCAATAGGACTATCTGACCAATAGGACTATCTGACCAATAGGACTAGGACTAAGATCCCATTCACCTATGAATAAAGGGAGAAAAACGCATATTACCTCATAGTCTACCCTCACTATTAAAACACTCACCATAGGCCACCCTCACTATTAAAACACTCACCATAGTCTACCCTCACTATTCAAACACTCACCATAGGCCACCCTCACTATTAAAACACTCACCATAGGCTACCCTCACTATTAAAACACTCACCATAGTCTACCCTCACTATTAAAACACTCACCATAGGCTACCCTCACTATTAAAACACTCACCATAGGCTACCCTCACTATTAAAACACTCACCATAGTCTACCCTCACTATTAAAACACTCACCATAGGCTACCCTCACTATTAAAACACTCACCATAGTCTACCCTCACTATTAAAACACTCACCATAGTCTACCCTCACTATTAAAACACTCACCATAGGCTACCCTCACTATTAAAACTCTCACCATAGGCCACCCTCACTATTAAAACACTCACCATAGGCTACCCTCACTATTAAAAGACTCACCATAGTCTACCCTCACTATTAAAAGACTCACCATAGTCTACCCTCACTATTAAAACACTCACCATAGTCTACCCTCACTATTAAAACACTCACCATAGGCTACCCTCACTATTAAAACACTCACCATAGGCTACCCTCACTATTAAAACACTCACCATAGGCTACCCTCACTATTAAAACTCTCACCATAGGCCACCCTCACTATTAAAACACTCACCATAGGCCACCCTCACTATTAAAACACTCACCATAGTCTACCCTCACTATTAAAAGACTCACCATAGGCTACCCTCACTATTAAAAGACTCACCATAGTCTACCCTCACTATTAAAAGACTCAACATCTGAATTATATTTATGATTTCAGGTTTTCCAAAGATTTCACATTTCTTAGTGTGCTGGGTGCAGGAGGCTTTGGGTGTGTGACTAAAGCCCAGCACAATGTGGACGGAAAAACGTATGCCGTGAAGATTGTGAAGGATATGGGGTAAGACCAGAGGAGAAATACTGCCCCCTCTCATTGAAGCCATGAAGTTGAAGGCCGACCGCGGTACTGCAGGCACTGATAGCAGGAAAAACAGGACCCCCCATTATGGTGAATGGAAAAATGGCCGTCTATGTGGAAAACCTTGAAGAAAACAATAATTCAAAGACAATCATGCTACCAATAGCTGCTTCTAATACACCAGATGTCCTTGAACCGATTATTTTTAAATCACACACAGAAGAAGTTATAAGGATAATTTAGTTGCTAACGGCAGCCTGCAGTACCCCGGTCGGCCTTCAACTTGACTCACTCAATGAGAGGGGGCAGCACTGAGCTGGCCTCCAACTTCACTTCCTGGAGAAGCTCAAACTGCGCATGTTATGTCTCCACGAGACGCCATCTTAACCGACTTCACTTGGCTTCAATACACTATTGAGTCTTCACATAGGAATGAATGGTGTCACGTGATCGATAGCTTTGTCTATTCATATATACAGCCATTGGCTAAGACATTACTATCCATAATTTTTCCCCCCTCCGAAACGTATTATGAATAATGTGTATCCCTCTTACCTTGTTGTGTGTCTTGTGTATGCTGTAGTTGATGCTCATTAGAAGCTATCAGATGTTCATTTACGTGCTGTAATTATGATGTTCATGTAACCGGTGTGAAATGGCTAGCTAGTTAGCGGTGCGCGCTAGTAGCATTTCAATCGGTGACGTCACTCCCTCTGAGACCTTGAAGTAGTTGTTTCCCTTTGCTCTGCGAGGGTCCCGCGGCTTTTGCGGAGCGACGGGTAACGGGTGCTTCGAGGGTGACTGTTGTCGATGTGTGCAGAGGGTACCCTGGTTCGAGCCCAGGTAGGGGCGAGGAGAGGGACGGAAGCAACACTGTTACATTCATCCTATCTCTTACAGAGAAGCCAATCGTGAAGTGAAAGCGCTGGCTACCTTGGAACATTCTAGCATTGTTCGCTACTACTCGACTTGGTCTGAGGATGCCAATTGGGTCGACGGAAGCTACAGCACAGAGTTAGTAAATACATTTATTATTATTAAGTCTAATTTTGCCATTTAGATTCATTAATTTGATCATCAGAAATGTTAAATTCTGGAGCCTATTATTGTATTCAACTCTTAGGTCGTCGGTCCTGTCTAAAATCTCAGAAGACTCGGACAATTATTCAGACCAGGGAGATGGATCTACACATGTAACAAACCAATCAGATTTAGACCTGTCTGAAACAGCCAGCGAAGACCAAGCAAACCACTCAATGACCGATTCCAGCTCAAGGTGAATCACTTTACCGTTATGTGTGTATTTATCATTTCAGTTGACTGAACGTCCCTGAGAAAGTTTCTTGACTGCTGTATTTGTCTGTTTTTTTTTCTTCAGAAATGGGGACTGGCTTTGTTTGTTCATTCAGATGGAGTTCTGTGAGGGAGGGACACTGAAGGACTGGATTATCACAAATAACGGTAGAAGTAAGGACGAGGCACTTGGAATATTTCAGCAAATGCTGTGCGGAGTGGAATACATCCACTCCAAAGGACTTATTCACAGAGACTTAAAGGTATTTGTGAGAATCACCTCTCTACGTTGTCTCTAGTCTTCCCTTTGTTTTCAGATGCCAAGTTAACCGCATTATTTATAGAAAAACAAAGCCTAATAAATGTGCTATATTTTTAGCCAGAGAACATATTGTTTGGAAGTGATGGCATGGTGAAGATTGGAGACTTTGGTCTTGTGACCACTATCACTACTCCGAGTGCAGCTTCAATGTACAGGACCGTCAACAAAGGAACACCATTATACATGAGCCCTGAGCAGGTAATGGAGTTTTGTTTTGCAAATCAAGCATATTTTCAGCTCAACAAATTGATCCTTGGTCTAGCCATAATATGTGCCATTTAGCAGATGCTTTTATCCAAAGTGACTAGTCGTGCATCTTCAACTGTATGGTTCCACAGAGCAAAACCCTGATGTACGTAGTCGTGCCGTCCGTCCATGGGAACTCCTGTTTACTTCTTCTCTCAAAAAACTAAAATAATTTTTGTATTTCCAGAAGACTGGGGGGAAATATGATGAGAAAACTGATATATTCTCTCTGGGGATGATATATTTTGAACTCCTGTGGGACATGTCCACTGTCTCGGAGAAGATCAAGGTGAGCACAGTTTCTTTCACATCTGGTTCTGTATCATGTTAAAACCACGTCATCACGCACAGCCTTTTATCTGAAACAAGTCAATTTGATGGAAACATCTCTGGTGGGAAAATGCAGATTGTTTTTATGCAGATTGTAGAATATTGGCATGAAAATCTGTCGCCAATTGGATGGAAACCCAGCTATGCAGCACATCTTACTCTGGAGTTTTGCCCCTTGTAATATCACAGGTGTTGGAGAGCCTGCGGACACAGATATTTCCCTGTAACTTCTGTAAGAAGTTTTTCTTCGAGGTAAGGAGTCTGTCCGTTTGTCTGTCTATACGACTTGTTTTAGAGTGAGTACACAGTATCTTCATTTTGTCTCATATATGTTTTCTGCTGCAGCATAAACTCATCAGTAAAATGCTGTCAGAGTCACCTGCAAACCGACCAAACGCCAAAGAGATTGCTGCATTCCTGAAACGCTGCCTGCTCCAAAATCAAACTGGACAACTACTGAAAACTGTATGAAATGTTGTAGGGTAGTGGCTTGAAATGCTTGTGTAGAACACTGAGAGTAGAATAGACATGTCATATTCAAGACAGGGTTAGAGCTCATAGTGACAGTCATGTCTCAACTGAAGCAGCAAACTCTGTCTCTTTTTTTTTTTCTACAGTACAGTTTCTCAAATGTGATAACTTTTTAAAAGTTGGTGATTACATAGAATAGAGGGTAAATTGTAATATTAATATTATGTGTAGGATTTTTCTAGGGGTCTACCACAATTCTAATGCTGAAACCAATGTGTACTTTTTAAAAATTTTTATTTAACCAGTTAAGACCCATTTGAGGTTAAAAACCTATTGTGGCTGGCAAGAAGGCAAAACAGGGAAATAGCAGCGTGTACATAAAATATTACAGAAAAATACAAAAAACACACAAAAGACAAAGTGTCACAAGTTCCAGAAACAATTGAAGATCAGAAACAACTGGAGCTGTCACAAACAGTGTCGTCGATCAGAGAATTAAAAACAGGCAAGGACACTAACTTTTATATATTTTGAAGCATGTTCCAGGATGAAGGGGCATTATGGGAAAAATATTGTTTCCCCATCTCAGTTCTAGCCTTAGAAACAGACAAGGACAACAGCCACTGTGAACGAAGACTGTATTGAGTGACTGATCTGGTCAGTAATCACAACATGTACAGGGTTGAAATGATGTCACATTTTATTGTGATAATTTCTACTTCATAACTTTCTACTTATAACAAGGGCACATTGACAGAATCATGGAGTTTATTTAAAAGTAAATGAAAACATGCAACATTGAATGTTTTTTACAGGAAAATGGGTACTCATATGGTTTCTTCCTTCCTAATGTATTTTCATAACTATGCAACTTGTGGGCTTTTTTAATTAACGTGATTTAGAATTAAATGTTGCAGTCGCATACTGTATTAAGAGCTTATTAAATAAATGTCCAACACCAATCTTGTTAAGGTATTTTTATTTTATGGAGGAAATGTATACTTTTAAGATGATCATAAAGCCTGTACCTCGATGTCTAGAAGAGATGCATACTTTGTAACACATGGGGGCAGTCTCAGTCTAGTTGTGATATGGCAGTTACAGTGCCATACCCCTTGACATATAGCACATTATGTTGTGTTCCAGCCTGAATTCAAAATGGATTAAATATAATTTTTTTCTCTCACCCATGTACACACAATACCCCATAATGACAAAGTGATAACATGTTTTTAGAAATGTTTGCTAATAAGTTGAAAATTAAATACAGAAATATCTCATTCACATAAGTATTCACACCCCTGAGTCAGTACTTTGTAGACGCACTTTTGCTTTTGGCCACTATGACAGATGTGAGTCTCTAAGAGTTTTCCACACCTGGCTTGTGCAACATTTGCCCATTATTCTTTTCAAAATACTTCAAGCTCTGTCATTTTGGTTGTTGATCATTGCTTGACAACCATTTTCAGGTCTTGCCATAGAACTGACAGTAGCCTAGTAGTTTGTATATATGTGTGAATGTTATGGTTAAGACATTTAGGATTACATGTACACAGGGTGCCATGGAACCAGAGAAGTGATGTATGCTTCTGACCCGATCCTACTCAGAAATGTTGTTGTTGGTTTAAAAAGCAGATTGATTGTTTTTCCTTTTAATTTGATTAAAAACCAAACTTATTAGAAATATTCACCCTCCATGGGTTCATGGTGAGAGCGTAGGCTACATGGCTCGAATGCAAATATGATCTGTAAAATGGTTCCATGATGTTTATAAAACATTACATTTGAGAGCAGTATAACCTAGTGGACATTCCCACTTTCTCTTTATATTGGATTTTTATCCAGCTCCTGTGAAAAGTTTGGATGTGCGTAAAACCCTCCATAGTCAAAGTTGCCTTGTCTGTATTAAACCTCATGGGGAGCAATTATAGTGCTTGGGGCTGTATTTAGACGTGGGGCTGTATTTTCGGCTGGCGTTTAGGCAACGCCAGCGTCAAACGCACGTTAGTTTGACATTTCGTCGTGTAAAAACGGGCATTTTCCAGCCCTGGCGCCAGGTTCGGAGATTTACCTCGCTTGTGCTCAGATGGGCGGCGTGGAAATATTTGAGGTGTGTCCTTAAAATCATGATCCAAAGTGCTAATTTCACGCAGCGCTGACAGGGATATTTAAGACCAACCCAAAGCTGCTTTTTGCGGTTATGCAGATGGTTATGGCGTGATTTTTGACAGAGAAACGCAGCCTATCCAGCCGTGATGCACACTACCCATATGCGCATGGAACAAGAGTAGTCTAATGTGCTTTTGGTGCCTGTATACTTCATATTTAGAAACATAAAAAACTCATGTTTTTTCACATTTTGTTTTATTTGATTAAAAACCAAGCATAGCCTCCCCTCCTCTCAATTAAGGCTTTTTTTGTCTGCATCAATGCAATCGCGAAGTAGTCAAGACTGTCGATTAAGGGTTTGGCTCCTGAGACCACTTGGAAATAAATCTTAATCACCACAGCTTTATTAAAATATCAAGTTTCAGAGGCGTAAATCAACAATTTCCTGCATATTATGCAAGGACATGCATATCTGACCAATCACCCACTTTTTCCTGCATAAAACAGTCAAATCATGGCAATATTATTGCATAAAACAGACCCATCAACGCAGTACAAAAACAGGGCTTACAATTTCAACCAATCAACCAATCACCACACAATATGGTTGAATCAAGCCACACGTCAACAACTTGTTCAAAATCAAGCATTTTTGCCAGCAAATATCACCAACAATCCCCGCAAAATCTTGAAGGGATTGCTAAGAGCTCGATTCAATCCGTATCGTAGAGGTTTAGCGCTACAGCCATGGGCGGTGTGTTCAATAGGGCGATATGGGCGACGCACTGCCAAACGGGAAAAGGAAGGGATTTTTTTTCTAATCAATTATATCATGGCAACAGTAGTTCAGTGTTCACGTCTGATCTGCCAGCCACTAAATGTCCAATCAGGCTAAAGTCGTGCTTCAAATGTCCCCGCCCGTTTTGGGGCGATTTCAGTCAGGTTGAAAATCGCCCAGAAGTCTCTCATAGCCTCTAATGTAAAAAATTTTTTTTTCAAATTTCTGAGCTTTCAATACATTCTCTATGGGTGTCTGAGGGCTTGCACTTACGCGCTTTCGTCATACGTAACGTAACGTAACCATGAACGGCAGACAGCAACGCTTGGACAGCGACTGGTGTAACCGACATGCACCATCTTTCAGAAAAGATTAAGTAAAATGAGCTGTCAAAGACCCACATTGATAGCTGTTTGAGATTGTCTGCTTTGGTGAGAGTGAATATTGCCACTCAACTGGATGAGGGATACAGGCTAGCTGTCCGCCGCCACAACGATGAGGTTAGCAACAGCAGAGTCGTGAACACTGTCTACGAGAATCGAGACGACCTCATAGAATGTTTTGAAGCCATCCGGACGGGTTCATTGGGTTCATTTGACCAGCCCACCGTACCAGAAGCTACAGAATAAGGACATCGATGCTGTCTTTATCAAACGTGCCCTCGACAGCTTCGCAAGCAGTGTGCAGGCCATAAGGTAAGATAAAGATTAAACAATATCATTCGATCTTTCTCAAAGCAGAGCTTTATTTGAAAATGTATGCATGAAAGGAGACTGCATTTGTGTTTGAAATTACATTATTGTCATTATATATGGCCAGTGGTGTAATCTATCTTATTTTATATACTATGTGTACTGTACAGTGGTGCTCATAAGTGTATGAACACATTCTAAAGCTGACTAAAAAGAGGAATAAAAAAATAAAAAAATCATCTTTTGGAAATTGATCTTAATGACTTAATTAAAAAAGTTGGAAAATCCAAACTTTAAGGACACCAATTTTCTTTTCTTTTTTATTCCTCTTTTTAGTCAACTTTAGCATGGGATCATAAGCTTATGAGCACCACTGTATACTGTGCTGAACATCCAGGCTATGTGAGACACAAAGGCTAACTTAAACACTAAAGACTTTATGCATCCCTGCCCATTTTAAGTGGAACTGAAGTATTTGTACTATACATGGATACATTGCATATACCTGTGCATCACATAGACAACAATACTGTACAAAGCCAACAAACACATTGGTCTGTTTGCCTTCAGGGACTCCTCTCAACAGCAGCTGCAAGAAGCAACAGGAGCCAAAAGACCCAGAACAGCTTTGAGAGAAGAGGAGAAGCAGAGGATGTCTGAAGAGGTCTGCAACACCATCCTGGATCACACCAAAGAAAGGTTCTCTTTCTCTGGCCACCTTGTGAGTGCTACCTTACTGCAAGCAGACATGTTTGAAAGGTACTGCCATTCAAAAAAATAAAAAATCTGTTCATGTTCATTTTTACAAATCTATACAATTGGCCAGAATATGGTTGTTCATATTTACAAATCTATACAATTGGCCAGAATATGGTTGTTCATTTTTACAAAGCCATACATATTGTTTATGCAGTGTTGAGGAATGTGAAAGAACACCCTTGATTATTTTTACTGTGATAACTTATTTTGCTTTTGTAAGCCAACACTTTTGAGATCAGTCAATAAATGCTTCTGGTATTGACTTATATGCTGCCCCTGTCTTCATGTTGTTGCTGGACATATCTTTTTAAAAATGTGTGTAGGTCACCTAAATCATCAGAAAAATTGCCCCTCCTGAGAATTTTTTCAGGAGCCGCCACTGGCTACAGCGCAATTGAAATTAAAAGGAAACGTTCTTGCATTCGCAAAGACTGAATTCACGGTAAACGCTGCATATGTCGGCTCAATTGGAAGCTCTTTGAGACTCCCAGCTGTAATCGTTGCCAAAGGTGTTTCTACAAGGTATTGACTCAGGGCTGTGAATACTTATGTGAATGAGATATTTCTGTATTTAATTTTCAACTTATTAGCAAACATTTCTAAAAACATGTTTTCACTTTGTCATTATGGGGTATTGTGTGTAGATGGGGTGAGAGAAAAAAATTAATATTTAATCCATTTTGAATTCAGGCTGTAACACAACATAATGTGCTATATGTCAAGGGGTATGGCACTGTAACTGCCATATCACAACTAGACTGAGACTGCCCCCATGTGTTACAAAGTATGCATCTCTTCTAGACATCGAGGTACAGGCTTTATGATCATCTTAAAAGTATACATTTCCTCCATAAAATAAAAATACCTTAACAAGATTGGTGTTGGACATTTATTTAATAAGCTCTTTATACAGTATGCGACTGTCAACATTTAATTCTAAATCACGTTAATTTAAAAAAGCCCACAAGTTGCATAGTTATGAAAATACATTAGGAAGGAAGAAACCATATGAGTACCCATTTTCCTGTAAAAACATTCAATGTTGCATGTTTTCATTTACTTTTAAATAAACTCCATGATTCTGTCAATGTGCCCTTGTTATAAGTAGAAAGTTATGAAGTAGAAATTATCACAATAAAATGTGACATCATTTCAACCCTGTACATGTTGTGATTACTGACCAGATCAGTCACTCAATACAGTCTTCGTTCACAGTGGCTGTTGTCCTTGTCTGTTTCTAAGGCTAGAACTGAGATGGGGAAACAATATTTTTCCCATAATGCCCCTTCATCCTGGAACATGCTTCAAAATATATAAAAGTTAGTGTCCTTGCCTGTTTTTAATTCTCTGATCGACGACACTGTTTGTGACAGCTCCAGTTGTTTCTAATCTTCAATTGTTTCTGGAACTTGTGACACTTTGTCTTTTGTATTTTTCTGTAATATTTTATTTACACGCTGCTATTTCCCTGTTTTGCCTTCTTGCCAGCCACAATAGGTTTTTAACCTCAATGGGTCTTAACTGGTTAAATAAAGGTTAAATAAAAATAAAATTTTAAAAAGTACACATTGGTTTCAGCATTAGAATTATGTGGTAGACCCCTAGAAAAATCCTACACATGATATTAATATTACAATTTACCCTCTATTCTATGTAATAACCAACTTTTAAAAAGTTATCACATTTGAGAAACTGTACTGTAGAAAAAAAAAAGAGACAGAGTTTGCTGCTTCAGTTGAGACATGACTGTCACTATGAGCTCTAACCCTGTCTTGAATATGACATGTCTATTCTACTCTCAGTGTTCTACACAAGCATTTCAAGCCACTACCCTACAACATTTCATACAGTTTTCTGTAGTCGTCCAGTTTGATTTTGGAGCAGGAAGCATTTCAGGAATGCAGCAATTTCTTTGGCGTTTAGTCGGTTTGCAGGTGACTCTGACAGCATTTCACGGATGAGTTTATGCTGAGGCAGAAAACATATATGAGACAAAATGAAGATACTGTGTACTCACTCTAAAACAAGTCGTATAGACAGACAAACGGACAGACTCCTTACCTCTAAGAAAAACTTCTTACAGAAGTCACAAGGAAATATCCGTGTCCGCAGGCTCTCCAACACCTGTGATATTACAAGGGGCAAAACTCCAGAGTAAGATGTGCTGCATAGCTGGGTTTCCATCCAATTGGCGACAGATTTTCATGCCAATATTCTACAATCTGCATAAAAACAATCTGCATTTTCCCACCAGAGATGTTTCCATCAAATTGACTTGTTTCAGATAAAAGGCTGTGCGTGATGACGTGGTTTTAACATGATACAGAACCAGATGTGAAAGAAACTGTGCTCACCTTGATCTTCTCCGAGACAGTGGACATGTCCCACAGGAGTTCAAAATATATCATTCCCAGAGAGAATATATCAGTTTTCTCATCATATTTCCCCCCAGTCTTCTGGAAATACAAAAATTATTTTAGTTTTTTGAGAGAAGAAGTAAACAGGAGTTCCCATGGACGGACGGCACGACTACGTACATCAGGGTTTTGCTCTGTGGAACCATACAGTTGAAGATGCACGACTAGTCACTTTGGATAAAAGCATCTGCTAAATGGCAAATATTATGGCTAGACCAAGGATCAATTTGTTGAGCTGAAAATATGCTTGATTTGCAAAACAAAACTCCATTACCTGCTCAGGGCTCATGTATAATGGTGTTCCTTTGTTGACGGTCCTGTACATTGAAGCTGCACTCGGAGTAGTGATAGTGGTCACAAGACCAAAGTCTCCAATCTTCACCATGCCATCACTTCCAAACAATATGTTCTCTGGCTAAACATATGGCACATATATTAGGCTTAGTTTTTCTATAAATAATGCGGTTAACTTGGCATCTGAAAACAAAGGGAAGACTAGAGACAACGTAGAGAGGTGATTCTCACAAATACCTTTAAGTCTCTGTGAATAAGTCCTTTGGAGTGGATGTATTCCACTCCGCACTGCATTTGCTGAAATATTCCAAGTGCCTCGTCCTTACTTCTACCGTTATTTTTGATAATCCAGTCCTTCAGTGTCCCTCCCTCACAGAACTCCATCTGAATGAACAAACAAAGCCAGTCCCCATTTCTGAAGAAAAAAAAACAGACAAATACAGCAGTCAAGAAACTTTCTCAGGGACGTTCAGTCAACTGAAATGATAAATACACACATAACGGTAAAGTGATTCACCTTGAGCTGGAATCGGTCATTGAGTGGTTTGCTTGGTCTTCACTGGCTGTATCAGACAGGTCGAAATCTGATTGGTTTGTTACATGTGTAGATCCATCTCCCTGGTCTGAATAATTGCCCAAGTCTTCTGAGATTTTAGACAGGACCGACGACCTAAGAGTTGAATACAGTAATAGGCTCCAGAATTTAACATTTTTGATGATCAAATTAATGAATCTAAATGGCAAAATTAGACTTAATAATAATAATGTCTTTACTAACTCTGTGCTGTAGCTTCCGTCGTCCCAATTGGCATCCTCAGACCAAGTCGAGTAGTAGCGAACAATGCTAGAATGTTCCAAGGTAGCCAGCGCTTTCACTTCACGATTGGCTTCTCTGTAAGAGATAGGATGAATGTAACAGTGTTGCTTCCGTCCCTCTCCTCGCCCCTACCTGGGCTCGAACCAGGGTACCCTCTGCACACATCGACAACAGTCACCCTCGAAGCACCCGTTACCCGTCGCTCCGCAAAAGCCGCGGGACCCTCGCAGAGCAAAGGGAAACAACTACTTCAAGGTCTCAGAGGGAGTGACGTCACCGATTGAAACGCTACTAGCGCGCACCGCTAACTAGCTAGCCGTTTCACACCGGTTACATGAACATCATAATTACAGCATGTAAATGAACATCTGATAGCTTCTAATGAGCATCAACTACAGCATACACAAGACACACAACAAGGTAAGAGGGATACACATTATTCATAATACGTTTCGGAGGGGGAAAAATTATGGATAGTAATGTCTTAGCCAATGGCTGTATATATGAATAGACAAAGCTATCCATCACGTGACACCATTCATTCCTATGTGAAGACTCAATAGTGTATTGAAGCCAAGTGAAGTCGGTTAAGATGGCGTCTCGTGGAGACATAACATGCGCAGTTTGAGCTTCTCCAGGAAGTGACGTTGGAGGCCAGCTCAGTGCTGCCCCCTCTCATTGAGTGAGTCAAGTTGAAGGCCGACCGGGGTACTGCAGGCTGCCGTTAGCAACTAAATTATCCTTATAACTTCTTCTGTGTGTGATTTTAAAATAATTGGTTCAAGGACATCTTGTGTATTAGAAGCAGCTATTGGTAGCATGATTGTCTTTTGAATTATTGTTTTCTTCAAGGTTTTCCACATAGACGGCCATTTTTCCATTCACTATAATGGGGGGTCCTGTTTTTCCTGCTATCAGTGCCTGCAGTACCGCGGTCGGCCTTCAACTTCATGGCTTCAATGAGAGGGGGCAGTATTTCTCCTCTGGTCTTACCCCATATCCTTCACAATCTTCACGGCGTACGTTTTTCCGTCCACATTGTGCTGGGCTTTAGTCACACACCCAAAGCCTCCTGCACCCAGCACACTAAGAAGTGTGAAATCTTTGGAAAACCTGAAATCATAATATAATTCAGATGTTGAGTCTTTTAATAGTGAGGGTAGACTATGGTGAGTCTTTTAATAGTGAGGGTAGACTATGGTGAGTGTTTTAATAGTGAGGGTGGACTATGGTGAGTGTTTTAATAGTGAGGGTAGCCTATGGTGAGAGTTGTAATAGTGAGGGTAGACTATGGTGAGAGTTTTAATAGTGAGGGTAGACTATGGTGAGTGTTTTAATAGTGAGGGTAGCCTATGGTGAGAGTTGTAATAGTGAGGGTAGACTATGGTGAGAGTTGTAATAGTGAGGGTAGACTATGGTGAGAGTTGTAATAGTGAGGGTAGACTATGGTGAGAGTTGTAATAGTGAGGGTGGCCTATGGTGAGTGTTTTAATAGTGAGGGTAGACTATGGTGAGTGTTTTAATAATGAGGGTAGACTATGGTGAGTATTTTAATAGTGAGGGTAGCCTATGGTGAGTGTTTTAATAGTGAGGGTAGCCTATGGTGAGTGTTTTAATAGTGAGGGTAGACTATGGTGAGTGTTTTAATAGTGAGGGTAGACTATGGTGAGTGTTTTAATAGTGAGGGTAGACTATGGTGAGTGTTTTAATAGTGAGGGTAGCCTATGGTGAGTGTTTTAATAGTGAGGGTAGCCTATGGTGAGTGTTTTAATAGTGAGGGTAGACTATGGTGAGTGTTTTAATAATGAGGGTAGACTATGGTGAGTGTTTTAATAGTGAGGGTAGACTATGGTGAGTGTTTTAATAGTGAGGGTGGCCTATGGTGAGTGTTTTAATAGTGAGGGTAGACTATGGTGAGTGTTTTAATAGTGAGGGTAGACTATGGTGAGTGTTTTAATAGTGAGGGTAGACTATGGTGAGTGTTTTAATAGTGAGGGTGGCCTATGGTGAGTGTTTTAATAGTGAGGGTAGACTATGGTGAGTGTTTTAATAGTGAGGGTAGACTATGGTGAGTGTTTTAATAATGAGGGTAGACTATGGTGAGTGTTTTAATAGTGAGGGTAGCCTATGGTGAGTGTTTTAATAGTGAGGGTAGCCTATGGTGAGTGTTTTAATAGTGAGGGTAGACTATGGTGAGTCTTTTAATAGTGAGGGTAGACTATGGTGAGTCTTTTAATAGTGAGGGTAGACTATGGTGAGTGTTTTAATAGTGAGGGTAGACTATGGTGAGTGTTTTAATAGTGAGGGTAGCCTATGGTGAGTGTTTTAATAGTGAGGGTAGACTATGGTGAGTGTTTAAATAGTGAGGGTAGACTATGGTGAGTGTTTAAATAGTGAGGGTAGACTATGGTGAGTGTTTAAATAGTGAGGGTAGACTATGGTGAGTGTTTTAATAGTGAGGGTAGACTATGGTGAGTGTTTAAATAGTGAGGGTAGACTATGGTGAGTGTTTAAATAGTGAGGGTAGACTATGGTGAGTGTTTTAATAGTGAGGGTAGACTATGGTGAGTGTTTAAATAGTGAGGGTAGACTATGGTGAGTGTTTAAATAGTGAGGGTAGACTATGGTGAGTGTTTTAATAGTGAGGGTAGACTATGGTGAGTGTTTAAATAGTGAGGGTAGACTATGGTGAGTGTTTTAATAGTGAGGGTAGCCTATGGTGAGTGTTTTAATAGTGAGGGTAGACTATGGTGAGTGTTTAAATAGTGAGGGTAGACTATGGTGAGTGTTTTAATAGTGAGGGTAGCCTATGGTGAGTGTTTTAATAGTGAGGGTAGACTATGGTGAGTGTTTTAATAGTGAGGGTAGCCTATGGTGAGTGTTTTAATAGTGAGGGTAGCCTATGGTGAGTGTTTTAATAGTGAGGGTAGACTATGGTGAGTGTTTTAATAGTGAGGGTAGACTATGGTGAGTGTTTTAATAGTGAGGGTAGCCTATGGTGAGTGTTTTAATAGTGAGGGTAGACTATGGTGAGTGTTTTAATAGTGAGGGTAGACTATGGTGAGTGTTTTAATAGTGAGGGTAGCCTATGGTGAGTGTTTTAATAGTGAGGGTAGCCTATGGTGAGTGTTTTAATAGTGAGGGTAGACTATGGTGAGTGTTTTAATAGTGAGGGTAGACTATGGTGAGTGTTTTAATAGTGAGGGTAGACTATGGTGAGTGTTTTAATAATGAGGGTAGACTATGAGGTAATATGCGTTTTTCTCCCTTTATTCATAGGTGAATGGGATCTTAGTCCTAGTCCTATTGGTCAGATAGTCCTATTGGTCAGATAGTCCTATTGGTCAGATAGTCCTATTGGTCAGATAGGAACAGTTTGATTAATAAAGAGCAGTCTACCTGGAGCTTTTAGTTAGTCTGATGGAAATATCTTGATCATCACTGCAGAGAAAGAGAGAGAGAGAGAGAGATTCACTTTAGCTGTTACCATGTAAAAGAGCCCAAACAAAGCTAAACCTTAACCAAATACAGAATTACTGATCATAGCTTGGCAATTGAAACCGGACTCCATCAAATAAACATGGTTAGCCAGAGAGGACAGACTGTCATCGCCGTGGGTCAGGAGAGATGGAACGTGAAGAACACTTTCTAAATTACATTTACATTTTAGTCATTTAGCAGACGCTCTTATCCAGAGCGACTTACAGTTAGTGAATACATTTTTTTTTTTTTACTGGCCCCCCGTGGGAATCGAACCCACAACCCTGGCGTTGCAAACGCCATGATCTATCAACTGAGCTACATCCCTGCCGGCCATTCCCTCCCCTACCCTGGACGACGCTGGGCCAATTGTGCGCCGCCCATGTGTCTCCCGGTCGCGGCCGGCTGCGACAGAGCCTGGATTCGAACCAGGATCTCTAGTGACACACCTGCCCCAAATATATATCAATTAGAAACTCCTTCCCCTAATTCAAAATGAAAAGTTTTACATTCACAGAACAATCAAACCAAGAGAAACGGCATAGTTTTAGAGGAAAGGTCTGATGTGATAAGAGTTGGCAGCACAGTAGAAACTGTATAGTTTTGGAGGAAAGGTCTGATGTGATAAGAGTTGGCAGCACAGTAGAAACTGTATAGTTTTGGAGGAAAGGTCTGATGTGATAGAGTTGGCAGCACAGTAGAAACTGTATAGTTTTGGAGGAAAGGTCTGATGTGATAGAGTTGGCAGCACAGTAGAAACTGTATAGTTTTGGAGGAAAGGTCTGATGTGATAGAGTTGGCAGCACAGTAGAAACTGTATAGTTTTGGAGGAAAGGTCTGATGTGATAGAGTTGGCAGCACAGTAGAAACTGTATAGTTTTGGAGGAAAGGTCTGATGTGATAGAGTTGGCAGCACAGTAGAAACTGTATAGTTTTGGAGGAAAGGTCTGATGTGATAAGAGTTGGCAGCACAGTAGGTCCCAGCTGGCCACCAGCTAAGGGAGGAAACATCATGTACTATCCTCTCCATGGGTTATCTGTAATAGACTATAGAAGTACCTCCAGTCATTTTCTATTTTGTTTATTGAATTAGATTCTGAATGTTGACCATTATTACATTTCTGTATTGGATATTTTTTGGTTTTATTTGTTATATATTTATTTTTTCCACTATGTGTGCCACATTGACAGACTCACCTCTGGTATTCAATAAGCTTTCCTCCACAGCTTGCTTCATCATTCATTGTCCACACTTTCTCTCCCATCTTCTCCACCTTGCCTCTTCTTCGCAGGTCATAAAGTTGCTTATTCACTACTTTTCGTGATTGGCCCAATAGTTAGTTAGCAACTTCCTCCAAACTGCACGCAGACATAAAAACGGTATCGGCGAGTTCGTCTGTCTCTGCCCAAATCCTGAGTGAAATAGAGAAGGTGAAGCAGCGATCAGCCTGGTTCCATCAGTCAGGTGCATAAAGTGGTTTAAGAACAGAGTGTATGCCTTTCAACCTTAAATCACACAAACAGCTGAAAAGCAGCTATTCGTTTTATAAGTTATGACTACAGCTATGTGCGGTTAACAGTATTGATCAATTTCATCAGTGTGAAACATGAATACTTGATGCCAGTATTTTCTAAAGTTGTCCCATAGCTAACCTATAGTATCCCTCCAGCCCACAGCTGGCTGCAGTAGCCAACCGCAACATGCTCACCTGGTAAGGTCGAATGTCATATAAATAAAGTGTGGAACTTTACATTTATAGACGTCGGATTTCGTCTTACCTTCCAGATGATGGATTTCGTCTTACCTTCCAGATGATATGACTTCCTATCGTTTTCTTGTCGGTCATGCCTAGAAGGGATCCAGCTTTTGTCAAATGTAGGTCAAAAGTAGATACTTTTTTTGCATTTTAGCTAACCCGAACTCTTTTCCTAATTCTCATAACCTGTCACGTTTACTCTCCTAACCTTCTGCGTAAATTCTCCTAAACCTGCTTCGAAAAGTCAATTCTGACAAAAGCTGGATCCCTTCTAGCCATTACCTTTCTGTTCTTAGAGCTTGTAGTCCTAAAACCAGGAAATGAGTTGCCTCTGGTTCGTTCAGCCATCCCTGGGGAAAATGAATGGGGAAAGAATAACGTCAGAAAGAAGGTCTGAGGTTAACACAGGCTAAGGAGATCTTATACGTTTTGTCCTATTAGATAATAACAGTCAGCTAACACGACCTTTATGAATTATGAAGCCTTTATGTGCTTTTTATGTTTTTATTTTTTACAAATTCTAAAAAAGAAAATCACAAAAAGTGACGTTAGCTGATGAAGATTATCCCGTTTATTTTCTCCATAGGATTTGTCCAAAGTACCATGGCGGGGTTAGTGCCTACAAAAAGACGCCATTACTATTTCTCTCTATAACGTCCTGTAGATAATTTCGTTTCGATTCGCCTGAAAACGGTACTGAAACTGATTGAAAGTCAGCCTGTGACTATCCTGAACAGCTGCTAGTGGTCGCTATTGACCGTTAAACAGTGACCACTAGCGGCTGGTCAGGTTTCCTCTTACTCAGCCATGATCACTGTCAATTATTGAAAACGATTCTAGTTTTATTTTAGGCAAAGTTCCACTTTTATTACTTAGGCATTTTATTTAACTCAAAATAGGACATAGAATATGATTAACACGTGTTCTTATCAAACAGGGCTACCTGCTTTTCACAATCCCCAAATCGAGAACAAATTCAAGAAAACGCCCAGTATTATATACAGCCATTGTTGCATGGAACTCCCTTCCATCTCATATTGCTCAAATGAACAACAAACCTGTTAAAAAAAAAAAAAAAAGTTCTGTATTATGTCATGTTTCATGTTCTGTGTGGACCCCAGGAAGAGTAGCTGCTGCTTTTGCAACAGCTAATGGGGATCCTAATAAAATACAAATATTTTGTCAGTATATTACATTTATTTTTCAAAGCCCATCTAATCAATCTAACTTTCAAACATTCATAACGTTCCTGTCCATTTATGAAAAGCACATCATATATTACTTCCTGTTAATCTATTCTGCTTTATCTATCTATACCTATAGCTGTTAATAACTTCAGTAGCCTACAGTACATAACATCCATTAGGCTACAGTACATAACATACTGTAGCCTACAGTACATAACATCCAGTAGCCTACAGTACATAACATCCAGTAGTCTACAGTACATAACATACCGTAGCCTACAGTACATAACATACCGTAGCCTACAGTACATAACATACAGTAGCCTACAGTACATAACATACCGTAGCCTACAGTACATAACATACCGTAGCCTACAGTACATACCATACAGTAGCCCACAGTACATAACATACAGTAGCCTACAGTACATAACACAGTAGCCTACAGTACATAACATACCATAGCCTACAGTACATACAGTAGCCTACAGTACATAACATACCATAGCCTACAGTACATAACATACAGTAGACTACAGTACATACCGTAGCCTACAGTACATAACATACCGTATTCTACAGTACATAACATACCGTAGCCTACAGTACCTAACATCCAGTAGCCTACAGTACATAACATACCTTAGTCTACAGTACATAACAAACAGTAGCCTACAGTACATAACATACCGTAGCCTACAGTACATAACATACCTTAGTCTACAGTACATAACACACAGTAGCCTACAGTACATAACATACCGTAGCCTACAGTACCTAACAAACAGTAGCCTACAGTACATAACATACCGTAGCCTACAGTACCTAACATCCAGTAGCCTACAGTACCTAACAAACAGTAGCCCACAGTACATAACATACCGTAGCCTACAGTACATAACATACCGTAGCCTACAGTACCTAACATCCAGTAGCCTACAGTACCTAACAAACAGTAGCCCACTGTACATAACATACCGTAGCCTACAGTACCTAACATACCGTAGCCTACAGTACATAACATACAGTAGCCTACAGTACATAACATACAGTAGCCTACAGTACCTAACAAACAGTAGCCTACAGTACATAACATAGCCTACAGTACATAACATACCGTAGCCCACAGTACATACCGTAGCCTACAGTACATAACATACAGTATTCTACAGTACATAACATACAGTAGCCTACAGTACATAACATACCGTAGCCTACAGTACATAACATACTGTAGCCTACAGTACATAACATACAGTAGCCTACAGTACATAAAACAGTAGCCTACAGTACATAACATACCATAGCCTACAGTACATACAGTAGCCTACAGTACATAACATACCATAGCCTACAGTACATAACATACAGTAGACTACAGTACATACCGTAGCCTACAGTACATAACATACCGTAGCCTACAGTACATGACATACCGTAGCCTACAGTACATAACATACCATAGCCTACAGTACATAACATACCATAGCCTACAGTACATACAGTAGCCTACAGTACATAACATACCATAGCCTACAGTACATAACATACAGTAGACTACAGTACATACCGTAGCCTACAGTACATAACATACCGTAGCCCACAGTACATAACATACCGTAGCCTACAGTACCTAACATACCGTAGCCTACAGTACATAACATACCGTAGCCTACAGTACATAACATACCGTAGCCTACAGTACATAACATACCGTAGCCTACAGTACTTAACATACCGTAGCTTACAGTACATAACATACCGTAGCCTACAGTACATAACATACCATAGCCTACAGTACATAACATACCATAGCCTACAGTACATAACATACAGTAGCCTACAGTACATAACATCCATTAGTCTACAGTACATAACATACAGTAGCCTACAGTACATCCAGTAGCCTACAGTACATAACATATCGTAGCCTACAGTACATAACACCCAGTAGCCTACATACCATGGTGTATAGTACCACCAATAACATGAAGGACCAGGTACTCTTGGTAAAATAACACTAAGGTTTCAACATGGGACTTGTCCCCTTTATAGTAAGTAAACTACTTATTCATGGTTATAACGGACACTGCATTCATGACAAGTGGGAAACTACATTCAGATTAATGTAAGTTATTTGCGTAGAGCTTCCTGTTGGTTGATTCTGATACTTTTCTAGTGGGAAACTCGGGTATCATCTTTCAACAATGAGTTTCCAAGTCGAACATTTCTGAGTTCCGACATGTCATGAATGCAGCAATAATTACATTTTGAACTGATAAACTATCCTGGATTCTGCTGGGACTTAGAGTTCATTACAGTATACTATTTAAAGACAGATCCAGTGAAAACACATGATTTGTGACACATTCAAAGTCTGTATAATACAGTTGAAATTCAGATAGTTCTGTTGTCTTGTTGGATGTTCAGGGCCTGCATTCACAGCTCTCAGAGTAGAAAGCTGATCTGGGATCAGTTGTGCATTTTATATCACAATTAATACTATTCTGAGTTACTTATAGTATTAGCTGTAGTATTAGTTACTTATAGTATTAGCTGTAGTATTATATACTTATAGTATTAGCTGTAGTATTTGTTACGTATAGTATTAACTGTAGTATTAGTTACTTATAGTATTAGCTGTAGTATTAGATACGTATAGTATTAGCTGTAGTATTAGTTACTTTTATTATTAGCTGTAGTATTACTTACTTATAGTATTAGCTGTAGTATTAGTTACTTATAGTATTAGCTGTATTATTAGTTACTTATAGTATTAGCTGTAGTATTAGTTAGTTATAGTATATGCTGTAGCATTAGTTAGTTATAGTATTATATGTAGTATTAGTTACTTATAGTATTTGCTGTAGTATTAGTTAGTTATAGTATTTGCTGTAGTATTAGTTAGTTATAGTATTAGCTGTAGTATTAGCTACTTATAGTATTAGCTGTTGTATTGTGGTCCTCTGTAGCTCAGCTGGTAGAGCACGGCGCTTGTAACGCCAGGGTAGTGGGTTCAATCCCCGGGACCACCCATATGTAAAAATGTATGCACATATGACTGTAAGTCGCTTTGGATAAAAGCGTCTGCTAAATGGCTTATTATTATTATTATTATTAGTTACTTATAGTATTTTCTGAGACCACTTGGGGTATTGTGTGTAGATGGGTGAGAAAAAATATCATTTGAATCTATTTTGAATTCAGGCTGGAACAACAACAAAATGTGGAATAAGTCAAGGGGTATAAATACTTATTGAAGGCACTGAAACAGACCACCCTGAAGGCTCTCTGTGACTTGGGAATAATGAGGGCAAAAACCTCAAAATTATTTCAAAGTTTCTCCATAAACCATTTATAACCCCTTTATTCATAGGTAGTCTCTCTGTCTCTGTCTCTGTCTCTGTCTCTGTCTCTGTCTCTGTCTCTGTCTCTGTCTCTGTCTCTGTCTCTGTCTCTCTCTCTCTCTCTCTCTCTCTCTCTCTCTCTCTCTCTCTCTCTCTCAGCATGGGAAACATATGTTAACGTTGCCAAAGCAAGTGAAATAGATAATAAACAAATGTGAAATAAACAATAAAAAATGAACAGTAAACATTACACTCATACAAGTTCCAAAGGAATAAAGACATTTCAAATGTCATATTATGCATTCAGAAAGTATTCAGACCCCTTGCTTTTATCCCACATTTTGTTACGTTACAGCCTTATTCTAAAATTGATTAAATAAAAATGTTTCCTCATCAATCTACACACAATACCCCATAATGACAAAGTGAAAACAGGTTTTTAGAAATTGTTGCAAATGTATTAAAAATAAATAACTGAAATCTCATTTTTACATAAGTATTCAGACCCTTTGCAATGAGACTCGAAATTGAGCTCAGGTGCATCTTGTTTCCATTTATCATAATAATAACAATATGCCATTTAGCAGACGCTTTTATCCAAAGCGACTTACAGTCATGTGTGCATAAATTTTTGTGTATGGGTGGTCCCGGGGATCGAACCCACTACCTTGGCGTTACAAGTGCCATGCTCTACCAGCTGAGCTACAGAGGACCTTGAGATGTTTCTGCAACTTGATTGGAGTCCACCTGTGGTAAATTCAATTGATTGGACATGATTTGGAAAGGCAAACACCTGTCTATATAAGGTCCCACAGTTGACAGTGCATGTATGAAAAATGTATGCACCCAATAACTGTAAGTCGCTCTGGATAAGAGCGTCTGCTAAATGACTCAAATGTTTAAAAAAATGTCAGAGCAAAAAACAAGCCATGAGGTCACAAATGTAATGTCGAAGGAATTGTCCGAAGAGCTCCGAGACAGGATTGTGTCGAGGCACAGATCTGGGGAAGGGTACCAAACCATTTCTGCAGCATTGAAGGTCCCCAAGAACACAGTGGCCTCCATCATTCTTAAATGGAAGAAGTTTGGAACCACCAAGACACTTCCTAGAGCTGGCCGCCCGGCCAAACTGAGCAATCAGGGGAGAAGGGCCTTGGTCAGGGAGGTGACCAAGAACCCGATGGTCACTCTGACAGAGCTCCAGAGTTCCTTTGTGGAGATGATATTCAATCAGCTGCATCTGTCATATTCTAGAATGATATTGAATAGGCTACAGCCGTCATATTCTAGAATGATATTCAATAGGCTACATCTGTCATCTTCTAGAATGATATTCAATAAGCTTCAGCTGTCATATTCTAGAATTATATTGAATAGGCTACAGCTGTCATATTCTAGAATGATATTCAATAGGCTACATCTGTCATATTCTAGAATGATATTGAATAGGCTACAGATGTCATATTCTAGAATGATATTCAATAAGCTACAGCTGTCATATTCTAGAATTATATTGAATAGGCTACAGCTGTCATATTCTAGAATGATATTCAATTGGCTACATCTGTCATAATCTAGAATGATATTCAATTGGCTACATCTGTCATAATCTAGAATGATATTCAATAAGCTTCAGCTGTCATATTCTAGAATTATATTGAATAGGCTACAGCTGTCATATTCTAGAATGATATTCAATAGGCTACATCTGTCATATTCTAGAATTATATTGAATAGGCTACAGCTGTCATATTCTAGAATGATATTCAATAGGCTACATCTGTCATATTCTAGAATGATATTCAATAGGCTACATCTGTCATATTCTAGAATGATATTCAATAGGCTACAGCTGTCATATTCTAGAATGATATTCAATAGGCTAAATCTGTAATCTTCTAGAATGATATTCAATAAGCTTCAGCTGTCATATTCTAGAATTATATTCAATCTGTCGGTACAAAGGTTAAGAAATTATGACGTTGTTTACATTTTTATTGCTCTCCAGCACCTACAAAATGTGCACTATACCAGGGTTTCCAAAACTCGGTCCTCAGGACCCAAGGGGTGCACGTTTTGGCTTTTGCACTAACACTACACAGCTGATTCAAATAATGAACTAATCATCAAGCTTTGATCATTTCAATCAGATGTGTAGTGTTAGGGCAAAAACCAAAATGTGCACCCTTGGGGTCCCGAGGACCGAGTTTGGGAAACGCTGGTTTAGAGTTAGACTTTGGGTTTGTGGCTCTGGATAGGACTCATTAGGACTAAAATAAGACTAAAACTACATCCAATACTAGAAGTAACAAATACTACAGCTAATACTATAAGTAACTAATACTACATCTAATACTATAAGTAACTAATACTACAGCTAATACTATAAGTAACTAATACTACATATAATACTATAAGTAACTAATACTACAGCTAATACTATAAGTAACTAATACTACAGCTAATACTATAGGTAGCTAATACTACAGCTAATACTATAAGTAACTAATACTACAGCTAATACTGTAAGTAGCTAATACTACAGCTAATACTATAACTAACTAATACTACAGCTAATACTATAAGTAACTGATACCACATCTAATACTATAAGTAACTAATACTACAGCTAATACTATAAGTAGCTAATACTACAGCTAATACTATAAGTAGCTAATACTACAGCTAATACTATAAGTAGCTAATACTACAGCTAATACTATAAGTAACTAATACTACAACTAATACTATATGTAACTAATACTACAGCTAATACTATAAGTAACTAATACTACAGCTAATAATATAAGTAACAAATACTACAGCTAATACTATAAGTAACTAATACTACAGCTAATACTATATGTAACTAAAACTACAGCTAATACTATAAATAACTAATAATCAATCAATCAATCAATTTTATTTTATATAGCCCTTCATACATTAGCTAATATCTCGAAGTGCTGTACAGACACCCAGCCTAAAACCCCAAACAGCTAGTAATGCAGGTGTAGAAGCACGGTGGCTAGGAAAAACTCCCTAGAAAGGCCAAAACCTAGGAAGAAACCTAGAGAGGAACCAGGCTATGAGGGGTGGCCAGTCCTCTTCTGGCTGTGCCGGGTGGAGATTATAACAGAACCATGCCAAGATGTTCAAAAATGTTCATAAGTGACAAGCATGGTCAAATAATAATCAGGAATAAATCTCAGTTGGCTTTTCATAGCCGATCATTAAGAGTTGAAAACAGCAGGTCTGGGACAGGTAGGGGTTCCATAACCGCAGGCAGAACAGTTAAAACTGGAATAGCAGCAAGGCCAGGCGGACTGGGGACAGCAAGGAGTCACCACGGCCGGTAGTCCCGACGTATGGTCCTAGGGCTCAGGTCTCTCAGTTGGCTTTTCATAGCCGATCATTAAGAGTTGAAAACAGCAGGTCTGGGACAGGTAGGGGTTTCGTAACCGCAGGCAGAACAGTTGAAACTGGAATAGCAGCAAGGCCAGGCGGACTGGGGACAGCAAGGTGTCAGCATGCCCGGTAGTCCTGACGTATGGTCCTAGGGCTCAGGTTCTCAGAGAGAAAGAGAGAACGAGAGAATTAGAGAGAGCATACTTAAATTCACACAGGACACTGGATAAGACAGGAGAAGTACTCCAGGTATAACCAACTAACCCCAGCCCCCCGACACATAAACTACTGCAGCATAAATACTGGAGGCTGAGACAGGAGCGGTCCGGAGACACTGTGGCCCCATCCGAAGACTCCTGGGCCAGACTACACTCAATCATATGACCTACTGAAGAGATAAGTCTTCAGTAAAGACTTAAAGGTTGAGACCGAGTCTGCGTCTCTCACATGGGTAGGCAGACTGTTCCATAAAAATTGAGATCTATAGGAGAAAGCCCTGCCTCCCGCTGTTTGCTTAGAAATTCTAGGGACAATTAGGAGGCCTGCGTCTTGTGACCGTAGCGTACGTATTGGTATGTACGGCAGGACCAACTCGGAAAGATAGGTAGGAGCAAGCCCATGTAACGCTTTATAGGTTAACAGTAAAACCTTGAAATCAGCCCTTGCCTTAACAGGAAGCCAGTGTAGGGAAGCTAGCACTGGAGTAATATGATCAAATTTCTTGGTTCTAGTCAGGATTCTAGCAGCCGTATTTAGCACTAACTGAAGTTTATTTAGTGCTTTATCCGGGTAGCCGGAAAGTAGAGCATTGCAGTAGTCTAACCTAGAAGTAACAAATGCATGGATTAATTTTTCTGCATCATTTTTGGACAGAAAATTTCTGATTTTTGCAATGTTACGTAGATGGAAAAAAGCTGTCCTTGAAACAGTCTTGATATGTTCGTCAAAAGAGAGATCAGGGTCAAGAGTAACGCCGAGGTCCTTCACAGTTTTATTTGAGACGACTTTACAACCATCAAGATGAATTGTCAGATTTAACAGAAGATCTCTTTGTTTCTTGGGACCTAGAACAAGCATCTCTGTTTTGTCCGAGTTTAAAAGTAGAACGTTTTCAGCCATCCACTTCCTTATGTCTGAAACACAGGCTTCTAGCGAGGGCAATTTTGGGGCTTCACCATGTTTCATTGAAATGTACAGCTGTGTGTCATCCGCATAGCAGTGAAAATTAACATTATGTTTTCGAATAACATCCCCAAGAGGTAAAATATATAGTGAAAACAATAGTGGTCCTAAAACGGAACCTTGAGGAACACCGAAATGTACAGTTGATTTGTCGGAGGACAGACCATTCACAGAGACAAACTGATATCTTTCCGACAGGTAAGATCTAAACCAGGCCAGAACTTGTCCGTGTAGACCAATTTGGGTTTCCAGTCTCTCCAAAAGAATGTGGTGATCGATGGTGTCAAAGGCAGCACTAAGGTCTAGTAGCACGAGGACAGATGCAGAGCCTCGGTCTGACGCCATTAAAAGGTCATTTACCACCTTCACAAGTGCAGTCTCAGTGCTATGATGGGGTCTAAAACCAGACTGAAGCATTTCGTATACATTGTTTGTCTTCAGAAAGGCAGTGAGTTGCTGCGCAACAGCTTTTTCTAAAATTTTTGAGAGGAATGGAAGATTCGATATAGGCCGATAGTTTTTTATATTTTCCGGGTCAAGGTTTGGCTTTTTCAAGAGAGGCTTTATCACTGCCACTTTTAGTGAGTTTGGTACACATCCGGTGGATAGAGAGCTGTTTATTATGTTCAACATAGGAGGGCCAAGCACAGGAAGCAGCTCCTTCAGCAGTTTAGTAGGAATAGGATCCAGTATGCAGCTTGAAGGTTTAGAGGCCATGATTATTTTCATCATTGTGTCAAGAGATATAGTATTAAAACACTTAAGTGTCTCTCCTGATCCCAGGCCCTCGCAGAGCTGTGCAGATCCAGGACAGCTAAGCCCTGGAGGAATACGCAGATTCAAAGAGGAGTCCGTAATTTGCTTTCTAATGGTCATGATCTTTTCCTCAAAGAAGTTCATGAATTTATTACTGCTGAAGTGAAAGCCATCCTCTCTTGGGGAATGCTGCTTTTTAGTTAGCTTTGCAACAGTATCAATGTCACGGTTTCGGCCGAGGCTGCTCCTCTTCCTTGTTCGGGCAGGCTTCGGCGGTCGTCGTCTCCGGAGTACTAGCTGCCACCGTTCTATGTTTCATGTTCATTTGGTTTTGTCTGTTCATAACACCTGTCCCTTATTTGTGTCTTAATTGTTGCCCTATTTAGTTTCGTGTGTTTGGGTCAGGTGTTATGCGTGATTGTTTATTGTCAGCCTGCCTCTGAGAAGTTTATTGTATCTCTCGTTGTTGTTACCCGAGAGCTCGCACTGCGTGCGCTTTTCTTGTTTAGACGCACTGTGTTGTTTGTGCGTAATTGTTTGCGCCACCCGGTTGGGTTGGCGACTCATTGTTCACGTGTTTTGAACATTACTAAAGACGTTTGAAGTCATCCTGGTTCCTGCGCTTGATTCCTTCCACTCATCTACACACACCACTCTGACAGAATCACGCATCAATCATGGAATCAGCAGGAGCGACCACGCCGACAGCCGAGATGGCTGAACGTCTTCGTGGTCAGGAGGACCGCATCAATCAGGTCTGTCACGCCCTGGAGGGGGTGATGAGTACCCTGCACCGATGGGAGACCAGCGGGGTTCCCACACCTCCACGAACCGACCCAGCTCCATCGGTCAGCCCTCCTGTCTCATCTCCGGAACCAAGTGGGATTCGGCTCTCGCTCCCGAGGGCGTACGACGGCTCCACTGCCGGGTGTCAAGGGTTCCTGCTGCAGGTGGAGCTCTACCTCGCCACCGTACACCCGGCGCCCTCGGGACACGAGAGCGTCTCAGCCCTCATCTCCTGTCTCACCGGCAAGGCGTTGGAGTGGGCCAACGCCGAGTGGAGGAGAATGGACGCCGCTACCACGAACTATGCGGAGTTCTCCCGCCGCTTCCGTGCTGTGTTCGACCATCCACCAGAGGGGAAGGCGGCGGGGGAGCGTCTATTCTACCTCCGACAGGGGATGAGGAGCGCCCAGGACTTTGCCTTGGAGTTTCGGACCCTAGCGGCTGATGCAGGGTGGAATGAGCGGGCCCATATCGACCATTTCCGCTGCAGCCTCCGGGAGGACGTCCAGCGAGAGTTGGCATGCAGGGACACTTCGTTGACTTTCGACCAGCTTGTCGACATGGCCATCCGGCTGGATACCCTGCTCGCCACCCGTGGGCGTCCCGGGAGGGGGGGTTCGCCCATTCCACTCTCCAGCACCTCCGAGCCGAGCCCTATGGAGCTCGGAGGTGCTGGCGCTAGGGAACGGAGGAGGAGGAGCCCGAGGGGACCCGGCCCTTGCACCAACTGTGGTCGTGGAGGGCACACCGCGGCTAGGTGTTGGGGCGGGTCCTCCAGTGAGGGAGAAGGCAGGTCACGCATTGGGGGGTCCACCCAGGTGAGTAGGCGCCCTGCTTACCCAGAGCTTTCTGTCGTGCACCTAACCTTGCCTGTTTGTTTCCCACAGGTTGCACCTCGTTCCCAGCATAAGGCGCTGGTAGATTCAGGCGCAGCTGGGAATTTTGTAGATCGCCAGTTTTGTATAGAGTTAGGGATCCCCCTCCTTCCAGTGGATAAGCCTTTCCCCGTCCATGCCCTAGATAGCCGTCCGTTAGGGTCTGGGTTGATTAGGGAAGTCACAGCACCCCTTCAGATGATGGCGCAGGAGGGTCATGAGGAGAGAATTCAGCTCTATCTGATTGACTCTCCTGCGTATCCGGTAGTGCTGGGTCTTCCCTGGTTGATGACTCATGACCCTATTATTAGGTGGCGAGAGAAAGCTCTTAAAGGGTGGTCTGCTCAATGTGAGGGGCGGTGTCTGGGTGTTTCCATAGGGGCGACCTCGGTGGAGAGTCCGAATCTAATGCCAGCACTGCAGATTCCCCCCGAGTATGAGGATTTGGCACTGGCATTCAGTAAGACTAGGGCGGCGCAGCTGCCGCCTCATAGACGGGGGGATTGTGCGATAGATCTCCAGTCAGGAGCAGCTCTCCCGCGGAGCCATGTGTATCCCTTGTCTCAAGAGGAGAGAAAGGCTATGGAGACGTACATCTCTGAGTCTCTTAGACAGGGATACATACGGACCTCCGTTTCACCCGCTTCCTCAAGTTTCTTTTTTGTGAAGAAAAAGGATGGAGGTCTGCGCCCGTGTATTGATTACCGCGGTCTCAATCAGATCACAGTGAAGTACAGCTATCCACTTCCTCTGATTGCGACTATGACGGAGTCACTGCACGGCGCGCAGTTCTTTACAAAATTGGATCTTAGGAGCGCATATAACTTGGTGCGCATTCGAGAGGGCGATGAATGGAAGACAGCGTTTAGCACGACTTCCGGACACTACGAGTATCTAGTCATGCCATATGGGTTGATGAATGCTCCCTCAGTCTTCCAATCCTTCGTCGATGAGATTTTCCGGGACATGCAGGGACAGGGAGTAGTTGTGTACATCGACGACATTCTGGTGTATAGTCCTACCCGTGCTGAGCATGTAGCCCTGGTGCGCCGAGTATTGAGGAGGCTGTTGGAGCATGACCTATATGTCAAGGCAGAGAAATGTCTGTTTTTCCAGAAGTCGGTCTCCTTTCTGGGTTACCAGTTATCTGCGTCAGGGGTGAAAATGGAGGTAGACCGGGTGTCAGCTGTGCGTAATTGGCAGACCCCAACCACTGTGAAGGAGGTGCAACGGTTCTTGGGTTTTGCGAATTATTACCGGAGGTTTATCCGGGGTTTTGGACAGGTGGCAGCTCCCATAACGTCTCTGTTAAAGGGGGGTCCGGTGCGCTTGCGGTGGTCAGCTGAGGCGGACAGGGCTTTTGGGAGACTGAAGGACCTGTTTACCTCGGCGCCGGTGTTGGCGCATCCGGATCCCTCTTTACCGTTCCAAGTAGAGGTGGACGCGTCAGAGGCCGGGATAGGGGCCGTTCTTTCCCAGCGTTCTGGCACTCCACCTAAACTCCGTCCCTGTGCGTTTTACAGTAAGAAGCTCAGTCCGGCGGAGCGGAATTATGACGTAGGAGACAGGGAGCTGTTAGCCGTGGTCCAGGCCCTAAAGGTGTGGCGGCATTGGCTCGAGGGGGCTCAACACCCTTTCCTCATTCTAACTGACCATCGTAACCTGGAGTACATCCGGGCAGCTAGGAGACTGAATCCTCGCCAGGCTCGCTGGACTATGTTCCTAGCCCGGTTTGTGTTTAAAATCACATACATCCCTGGGTCCCAGAACGAAAAGGCAGATGCTCTGTCTCGGCTGTATGACGCAGAGGAGTGGTCAGTTGAGTCCACGCCCATACTACCAGAGTCCTGTCTGGTTGCTCCGGTGGTGTGGGAGGTTGATGGTGAGATCGAGCGGGCGTTACGCACCGACCCGAGTCCTCCACAGTGTCCTGTGGGTCGGACGTACGTTCCGCTCGAGGTACGCGATCGCCTCATTTGTTGGGCTCATACGTCCCCCTCCTCTGGCCATCCGGGTATCGGCCGGACAGTGCACTGCCTTAGCACGAAGTACTGGTGGCCAACGTTAGCTAGGGATGTGAGGATTTATGTCTCCTCCTGTTCGGTGTGTGCCCAGTGTAAGGCGCCCAGACATTTGCCCAGGGGTAAGTTACAACCCATGCCTATTCCACAACGACCCTGGTCCCACCTCTCGGTGGATTTTGTTACCGACCTTCCCCCCTCACAGGGGAATACTACCATCCTGGTCGTTGTGGATCGGTTCTCTAAGGCCTGTCGTCTCCTTCCCATGCCGGGTCTACCCACTGCCCTACAGACCGCAGAGGCTCTGTTCACCCATGTCTTCCGGCACTACGGGGTACCCGAGGATATAGTGTCTGACCGAGGCCCCCAGTTCACCTCTAGAGTGTGGAGAGCATTTATGGAACGGTTGGGGGTTTCGGTAAGCCTTACCTCGGGTTACCACCCGGAGAGTAATGGGCAGGTTGAACGTGTCAACCAGGACGTGGGTAGGTTTCTGAGGTCATACTGTCAGGGCCGGCCGGAGGAGTGGGCGAGATATGTGCCCTGGGCCGAGATGGCACAGAACTCTCTGCGCCACTCCTCCACCCAACTAACCCCTTTTCAGTGTGTATTAGGGTACCAGCCGGTTCTGGCACCATGGCATGAGAGCCAGATCGAGGCCCCCGCTGTGGATGAGTGGGTGCGGCGCTCGGAAGAGACGTGGGACGCTGCACACGTCCATCTGCAGCGTGCCATACGTCGACAGAAGACGAGCGCCGACCTACACCGCAGTGAGGGGCCAGTGTACGCACCTGGAGATCGAGTCTGGCTCTCAACCAGAAACCTGCCCCTCCGCCTGCCCTGCCGGAAGCTGGGTCGGCGGTTTGTGGGGCCATTTAAAGTCCTGAGGAGATTGAACGAGGTGAGTTATAGGTTAGAACTACCTGTTGATTACAAAAATATTAACCCCTCGTTCCATGTGTCTCTCCTCAGGCCGGTGGTAGCTGGTCCACTCCAGGACTTTGAGATTGAGGAGACTCCTCCGCCCCCGTTGGACATCGAGGGGGCTCCGGCGTACACCGTGAGGTCCATCCTGGATTCTAGACGCCGGATGGGGGGTCTTCAATATCTCGTGGAGTGGGAGGGGTACGGTCCGGAGGAGCGGTGCTGGGTGCCAAGGAGGGACGTATTAGACCAGTCCCTACTGACCAATTTCCATCGGGGTCATCCTGCGCGCCCTGCTCCGCGTCGTCCGGGTCGTCCCCGAGCTCCGGGTCGGCGCACGGCTGGAGCCGCGCGTCAGGGGGGGGGTACTGTCACGGTTTCGGCCGAGGCTGCTCCTCTTCCTTGTTCGGGCAGGCTTCGGCGGTCGTCGTCTCCGGAGTACTAGCTGCCACCGTTCTATGTTTCATGTTCATTTGGTTTTGTCTGTTCATAACACCTGTCCCTTATTTGTGTCTTAATTGTTGCCCTATTTAGTTTCGTGTGTTTGGGTCAGGTGTTATGCGTGATTGTTTATTGTCAGCCTGCCTCTGAGAAGTTTATTGTATCTCTCGTTGTTGTTACCCGAGAGCTCGCACTGCGTGCGCTTTTCTTGTTTAGACGCACTGTGTTGTTTGTGCGTAATTGTTTGCGCCACCCGGTTGGGTTGGCGACTCATTGTTCACGTGTTTTGAACATTACTAAAGACGTTTGAAGTCATCCTGGTTCCTGCGCTTGATTCCTTCCACTCATCTACACACACCACTCTGACAATCAAAAAGAAATTTTGGATTGTTCTTATTTTCCTCGATTAAGTTGGAAAAGTAGGATGATCGAGCAGCAGTGAGGGCTCTTCGGTACGGCACGGTACTGTCTTTCCAAGCTAGTCGGAAGACTTCCAGTTTGGTGTGGCGCCATTTCCGTTCCAATTTCCTGGAAGCTTGCTTCAAAGCTCGGGTATTTTCTGTATACCAGGGAGCTAGTTTCTTATGACAAATGTTTTTCGTTTTTAGGGGTGCAACTGCATCTAGGGTATTGCGCAAGGTTAAATTGAGTTCCTCAGTTAAGTGGTTAACTGATTTTTGTCCTCTGACGTCCTTGGGTAGGCAGAAGGAGTCTGGAAGGGCATCAAGGAATTTTTGTGTTGTCTGAGAATTTATAGCACGACTTTTGATGCTCCTTGGTTGGGGTCTGAGCAGATTATTTGTTGCGATTGCAAACGTAATAAAATGGTGGTCCGATAGTCCAGGATTTTGTGGAAAAACATTAAGATCTACAACATTTATTCCATGGGACAAAACTAGGTCCAGAGTATGACTGTGGCAGTGAGTAGGTCCAGAGACATGTTGGACAAAACCCACTGAGTCGATAATGGCTCCGAAAGACTTTTGGAGTGGGTCTGTGGACTTCTCCATGTGAATATTAAAATCACCAAAAATTAGAATATGATCTGCTATGACTACAAGGTCTGATAGGAATTCAGGAAACTCAGAGAGGAACGCTGTATATGGCCCAGGAGGCCTGTAAACAGTAGCTATAAAAAGTGATTGAGTAGGCTGCATAGATTTCATGACTAGAAGCTCAAAAGACGAAAACGCCATTTTTTTTTTGGTAAATTGAAATTTGCTATCGTAAATGTTAGCAACACCTCCGCCTTTGCGGGATGCACGGGGAATATGGTCACTAGTGTAACCAGGAGGTGAGGCCTCATTTAACACAGCAAATTCATCAGGCTTAAGCCATGTTTCAGTCAGGCCAATCACATCAAGATTATGATCAGTGATTAGTTCATTGACTATGACTGCCTTTGAAGTGAGGGATCTAACATTAAGTAACCCTATTTTGAGATGTGAGGTGTCACGATCTCTTTCAATAATGGCAGGAATGGAGGAGGTCTTTATCCTAATAAGATTGCTAAGGCGAACACCGCCATGTTTAGTTTTGCCCAACCTAGGTCGAGGCACAGACACAGTCTCAATGGGTATGGCTGAGCTGACTACACTGACTGTGCTATTGGCAGACTCCACTAAGCTGGCAGGTTGGCTAACAGCCTGCTGCCTGGCCTGCACCCTATTTCACTGTGGGGCTAGAGGAGTTAGAGCCCTATCTATGTTGGTAGATAAGATGAGAGCACCCCTCCAGCTAGGATGGAGTCCGTCACTCCTCAGCAGGTCAGGCTTGGTCCTGTTTGTGGGTGAGTCCCAGAAAGAGGGCCAATTATCTACAAATTCTATCTTTTGGGAGGGGCAGAAAACAGTTTTCAACCAGCGATTGAGTGCTGAGACTCTGCTGTAGAGCTCGTCACTCCCCCTAACTGGGAGGGGGCCAGAGACAATTACTCGATGCCGACACATCTTTCTAGCTGATTTACACGCTGAAGCTATGTTGCACTTGGTGACCTCTGACTGTTTCATCGTAACATCGTTGGTGCCGACGTGGATAACAATATCTCTATACTCTCTACACTCGCCAGTTTTAGCTTTAGCCAGCACCATCTTTAGATTAGCCTTAACGTCGGTAGCCCTGCCCCCTGGTAAACAGTGTATGATCGCTGGGTGATTCGTTTTAAGTCTAATACTGCGGGTAATGGAGTCGCCAATGACTAGGGTTTTCAATTTGTCAGAGCTAATGGTGGGAGCCTTCGGCGTCTCAGACCCCGTAACGGGAGGAGTAGAGACAAGAGAAGACTCAGACTCAGACTCCGACTCGCTACATAATGGGGAAAACCGGTTGAAAGTTTTTGTCGGCTGAATGAGCGACACCGGTTGAGCATTCCAACGGTATTTCCCTCCAGAAGCCATGAGAAAGTTGTCCGGCTGCGGGGACTGTGCGGGGGGATTTATACTAACGTTACTATCTGTACTTACTGGTGGCACAGACGCTGTTTCTTCCTTTCCTACACTGAAATTACCCTTGCCTAACGATTGCGTCTGAAGCTGGGCTTGTAGCACATCGTTCTCCTGCACATCGTTCTCCTTGTAGCACATCGTTCTCCTGTATATTATGAGTACAGCGACTGCAATTAGAAGACATCATGTTAATGTTACTACTTAACTTCGGCTGTTGAAGATGTTGACGAACCATGTCCAGATAAAGCGTCCGGAGTGAAAAAGTTGAATGAGGGAAAAAAGTTGCGATGGAAAAAAGGAAAATAAAGTAAAGTTGGCAGCAAAAACGCACAGGAAAATGACTCTTCTGTCTCGGGATAAAACGTCCGGGGTGAAAAAGTTTAACGAAAAAAGATGAGTGAGGACAAAACTAAAAAGTTGGTAAATTTGTTGAACACAGAGATTGATTAAACGTTTATTAAAAGTAAAACGTGAATAGTTTGGCAGGTAGCCAAGTAGCAACAAACAGCACAGCAGCACGGAGACAATACAGCTAATACTATAACTAATACTACAGCTAATACTATAAGTAACTCATGATACAGCTAATACTATAACTAATACTACATATAATACTGTAGCAAACTAATACTACATCTAATACTATACAGCTAATACTATATGTAAGTAATACTACAGCTAATACTATAAGTAACTAATACTACAGCTAATACTATAAGTATCAAATACTACAGCTAATACTATAACTTACAAATACTACAGCTAATACTATAAGTAACTACTACTACAGCTAATTGTATAACAAAGTAATACTACAGCTAATACTATAAGTAACCAATACTACAGCTAATACTATACGTAATTAATACTACAGCTAATACTATACGTAACTAATACTACAGCTAATACTATAAGTACTTAATACTACAGCTAATACTATAAGTAACTAATAATACAGTTAATACTATACGTAACTAATACTACAGCTAATACTATAAGTGTTTCTATGTTTCTATGTTTCATGTGGGACAAACACCTCCAAGACTGAAATCTCGTTTTTCTAATGAGCAACAGAAAAACACGTACCAATCGGCGTGTTCTGTGGCTCTTTAAGTGTATTTACATGAGTACATATGCACCACGCTAATGGTAAGTATTTTACAAAGTTACTTTTTAGGAAATGTGTATCTAACGGTCGCATGCTAACGCTAACGTCAGCACTATGCACTAGCTAGCCTACCATAGGTAGCTAGTTGTTGTTATGGGTTTTTGTTACATATAATACCTCTTCTATAATTAGTTTGTACAATTAGCACTGTTTATATAAAGTGAATCAGATGTACTGTTGTTGCCTCAACAAGGCATGGGGTGTGTTTAGTTGTTTTGCACAACGCCATCTTTAGAGATAGGGTGGCTAACGTTTGCTAGACCAACACTAACTAGATGGTAGCTAACGTTAGCTAAACAACTTGTAGAAAATACACTTTATAACACTGTCATGAAGCATTATGACCATCCTGTGTCACTTTACTTTGACTAAGAAAATACACTTTATGACACTGTCAAGAAGCATTATAACAACAGTTGCCAGAATAGGGGTCGCCTGATATGAAATGGGGTCGCGGGAAATTCCCCAAATCCTGGTAAAAGAAATGTATACAAAATTATGATATTATACTGTAATATATATTTTTTATTATTGATCCCCATTAGTTGCTGCAAAGGCAGCAGCTACTCTTCCTGGGGTCCAGCAAAATTAAGGCAGTTATACTTTTTATTTTTTTTACATTACAATACATTCACAACAGATTTCACAACACATTAAGTGTGTGCCCTCAGGCCTCTAGTCTACTACCACATATCTACAACACTAAATCCATGTGTACATGTGTGTATAGTGCGTATGCTATCGTGTGTGTGTATGCATGTGTCTATGTTTGTGTTGCTTCACAGTCCCCGCTGTTCCAAAAGGTCTATTTTTATCAGTTTTTTTTTAAATCTAATTTTCCTTCTTTCATGAGTTACTTGATGTGGAATAGAGTTCCAATCAGTTTAGCCTCCTCAACTTGCTCAATTTCCACATGATTATTTACAAGATTTAGTTGAGGTTAAGGGTTTAGTGAATGATTTGACCCAAATACAATGATTTTAGTTTTTGAAATATTTAGGACTAACTTATTCCTTGCCACCCATTCTGAAACTAACTGCAGCTTTTTGTTAAGGGTTGCAGTCATTTCAGTCGCTGTGGTAGCTGACGTGTATAGTGTTGAGTCATCCACATACATAGACACACTGGCTTTACTCAAAGCCAGTGGCATGTCGTTAGTAAAGATTGAAAAAAGTAAGGGGCCTAGACAGCTGCCCTGGGGAATTCCTGATTCTACCTGGATTATGTTGGAGAGGCTTCCATTAAAGAACACCCTCTGTGTTCTGTTAGACAGGTAACTCTTTATCCACAATATAGCAGGGGGTGTAAATCCATAACACATACGTTTTTCTAGCAACACATTATGATCGATAATGTCAAAAGCCGCACTGAAGTCTAACAAAGCAGCCCCCACAATATTTGTATCTTGTTTATCATGGTCTGAGAGTCCTTTAGGTGCAAGTAAAGCAATGAAAACAATCAAGCATCCCAGAAAAGAGCTAAAAGTAGCCCACTTTAACATATGTAGCTTAAGAAACAAGGTTCATGAAATCAATAATTTGCTAGTAACAGATGACATTAATATTCTGACAATCTTTGAAACTCACTTAGATAATACCTTTGATGATACAGTGGTAGCAATACATGGTTATAACATATACAGAAAATATAGAAATGCCGATGGTGGTGGTGTTACTGTTTATATTCAGAACCACATTTCTGTAAAGCTTAGAGAGGATCTCATGTTAAATACTGTTGAAGTAATATGGCCACAGGTTCATCTGCCTCACCTAAAGCCCATTCTGGTGGGAAGCTGCTATAGACCACCAAGTGCTAACAGTCAGTATCTGGATAACATGTATGAAATGCTTGATAATGTATGTGATATCAACAGAGGTATATTTTCTGGGTGATTTAACTATTGACTGGCTTTCATCAAGCTGCAAACTCAAGAAAAAGCTTCAAACTGTAACCAGTGCCTGCAACCTGTGTCCGGTTATCAGGGTAGTTACAAACAGCACAGGAATGAAGTCATCAACATGTATTGATTACATCTTTACTAATGCTGCAGAAATTTGCTTTAGAGCAGTATCCAAATCCATCGGATGTAGTGATCACAATATAGTAGCCATATCTAGGAAAACTGAAGTTCCAAAGGCTGGGCCTAATATAGTGGATATGAGGTCATACAATATGTTTTATAATGATTATTAATCAAATCAAATCAAATGTTATTTGTCACATACACGTGTTTAGCAGATGTTATAGCGGGTGTAGCGAAATGCTTGTGCTTCTAGCTCCGACAGTGTAGTAATATCTAACAAGTAATATCTAACAATTTCACAACATATACCTAATACACACAAAACTACTAAGGAATGGAATTTAAGAAAATATACATATATGGACAAGCAATGACAGAGTGGCATGGACTAAGATACAGTAGAATATTATAGAATAGAATGCAGTATATACATATGAGATGAGTAGTGCAAGATATGTAAACATTATTAAAGTGACTAGTGTTCCATTTCTTAAAGTGGCCAGTGATTTCAATAGGCAGCAGCAGCCTCTAATGTGCTAGTGATGGCTATTTAACAGTTAACAACACTATCAACAAGTCCTACAGGCCCTATCACATACATGCCTTTATATCAGTCATCAGTCAAAAAGAGGGTGTCTTGTCCTGCTCCTGAAATCTGCTCCTGCGTTCATCCCAGTCATCAGCAACAGAGCATTGGGGTCGATGCATGTCTGACATTAATGTGTGCGCAATTACAATGATCATTTAATATGGTCAATTTCAGAAAATGTTATATAACAAACATACTGTTTACAAGCAGGCTATGGTGTAATGGAATGGTTTGCCTTATGTGGTAGGTTTTGTGGGTTTTGGCACTCTTATGTAGGTGTCATAACCAGCAGGCAATACGCTTGACCTCATCTTTACTAGATGCTGTTCTTCTACTAATCTCACTGCAACTCCCCTCCATGTCTCCGACCACTACTTTGTATCCTTTTCTCTCTCGCTCTCCTCCAACACTACTCACTCTGCCCCTACTCAGATGGTAATGCGCCGTTGCAACCTTCGCTCTCTCTCTCCCGCTACTCTCTCCTCTTCCATCCTATCATCTCTTCCCTCTGCTCAATCCTTCTCCCTCCAATCTCCTGATTCTGCCTCCTCAACCCTCCTCTCCTCCCTTTCTGCATCCTTTGACTCTCTATGTCCCCTATCCTCCCGGCCGGCTCAGTCCTCCCCTCCAGCTCCGTGGCTTGATGACTCATTGCGAGCTCACAGAACAGGGCTCCGGGCAGCCGAGCGGAAATGGAGGAAAACTAGACTCCCTGCGGACCTGGCATCTTTTCACTCCCTCCTCTCTACATTTTCTTCATCTGTTTCTGCTGCTAAGGCCACTTTCTACCACTCTAAATTCCAAGCATCTGCCTCTAACCCTAGGAAGCTCTTTGCCACCTTCTCCTCTCTGCTGAATCCTCCCCCCCCCCCCCTCCTCCCTCTCTGTGGATGACTTCGTCAACCATTTTGAAAAGAAGGTTGACGACATCCGATACTCGTTTGTTAAGTCAAATGACACTGCTGGTCCTGCTCACACTACCCTACCCTATGCTTTGACTTCTTTCTCCCCTCTCTCTCCAGATAAAATCTTGCGACTTGTGACGGCCGGCCGCCCAACAACCTGCCCGCTTGACCCTATCCCCTCCTCTCTTCTCCAGACCATCTCCGGTGACCTTCTTCCTTACCTCACCTCGCTGATCAACTCATCCTTGACCGCTGGCTATGTCCCTTCTGTCTTCAAGAGAGGGAGAGTTGCACCCCTTCTCAAAAAACCAACACTCGATCCCTCTGATGTCAACAACTACAGACCAGTATCCCTTCTTTCTTTTCTCTCCAAAACTATTGAGCGTGCCGTCTTTAGCCAACTCTCTTGCTATCTCTCTCAGAATGACCTTCTTGATCCAAACCAGTCAGGTTTCAAGACTGGTCATTCAACTGAGACTGCTCTTCTCTGTGTCACGGAGGCTCTCCGCACTGCTAAAGCTAACTCTCTCTCCTCTGCTCTTGTCCTTCTAGACCTGTCTGCTGCCTTTGATACTGTGAACCATCAGATCCTCCTCTCCACCCTCTCCGAGCTGGGCATCTCCGGCGCGGCTCACTCTTGGATTGCGTCCTACCTGACCGGTCGCTCCTACCAAGTGGCGTGGCGAGAAGCTGTCTCCGCACCACGTGCTCTCACCACTGGTGTCCCCCAGGGCTCAGTTCTAGGCCCTCTCCTATTCTCGCTATACACCAAGTCACTTGGCTCTGTCATATCCTCACATGGCCTCTCCTATCATTGCTACGCAGACGACACACAACTAATCTCCTTTCCCTCTTCTGATAACCAGGTGGCGAATCGCATCTCTGCATGTCTGGCAGACATATCAGTATGGATGACGGATCACCAACTCAAGCTGAACCTCGGCAAGACGGAGCTGCTCTTCCTCCCGGGGAAGGACTGCCCGTTCCATGATCTCGCCATCACGGTTGACAACTCCGTTGTGTCCTCCTCCCAGAGTGCGAAGAGCCTTGGCGTGACCCTGACAACACCCTGTCGTTCTCCGCTAACATCAAGGCGGTGACCCGATCCTGTAGGTTCATGCTCTACAACATTCGGAGAGTACGACCCTGCCTTACACAGGAAGCGGCACAGGTCCTAATCCAGGCACTTGTCATCTCCCGTCTGGATTACTGCAACTCGCTGTTGGCTGGGCTCCCTGCCTGTGCCATTAAACCCCTACAACTCATCCAGAATGCCGCAGCCCATCTGGTGTTCAACCTTCCCAAGTTCTCTCACGTCACCCCACTCCTCCGCACACTCCACTGGCTTCCAGTTGAAGCTCGCATCTGCTACAAGACCATGGTGCTTGCCTACGGAGCTGTGAGGGGAACGGCACCTCCGTACCTTCAGGCTCTGATCAGTCCCTACACCCAAACGATGGCATTGCGTTCATCCACCTCTGGCCTGCTGGCTCCCCTACCTCTGCTGAAGCACAGTTCCTGCTCAGCCCAGTCAAAACTGTTCGCTGCTCTGGCACCCCAATGGTGGAACAAGCTCCCTCACGACGCCAGGACAGCGGAGTCACTCACCACCTTCCGGAGACACTTGAAATCCCACCTCTTTAAGGAATACCTGGGATAGGATAAAGTAATCAACCTAAATGTCAGGAATTGTGAAAAACTGAGTTTAAATGTATTTGGCTGAGGTGTGTGTAAACTTCCGACTTCAACTGTAGGTCCTGGATGGTAGGAAGCTTGGCCCCAGTGATGTACTGGGTCGTACGCACTACCCTCTGTATCGCCTTACGGTCAGATGCCGAGCAGTTGCCATACCAGGGCGGTGATGCAACCGGTTAGGATGCTCTCGATGGTGCAGCTGTAGAACGATTTGAGGATCTGGGGTCCAATGCCAAATCTTTTCAGTCTCCTGAGGGGGAAAAGGTGTTTTCGTGGCCTCTTCACAACTGTCTTGGTGTGTTTGGACCATGATAGTTTGTTGGTGATGTGGACACCAAGGAACTTGAAACTCTCGACCCGCTCCACTACAGCACCGTCGATGTTAATGGGGGCCTGTTCGGCCCTCCTTTTCCCATAGTCCACGATCATCTCCTTTGTCTTACTCACATTGAGGGAGGAATGGTTGGCCTGGCACCACACTGCCAGGTCTCTGACCTCCTCCCTATAGGCTGTCTCATCGTTGTTGATGATCAGGCCTACCACTGTTGTTTCGTCAGCAAACTTAATGATGGTGTTGGAGTCATGCTTGGCCACACAGTCGTGGGTGAACAGGGAGTACAGGAAGGGACTAAGCATGCACCCCTGAGGGGCCCCCATGTTGAGGATCAGCATGGCAGATGTGATGTTGCCTCCTACCCTTACCAACTGGGGGCGGCCCGTCAGGAAGTCCAGGATCCAGTTGCAGAGGGAGGTGTTTAGTCCCAGGGTCCTTAGCTTAGTGATGAGCTTTGAGGGCACTATGGTGTTGAACGCTGAGCTGTAGTCAATGAATAGCATTCTCACGTAGGTGTTCCTCTTGTCCAGGTGGGAAAGGGCAGTGTGGAGTGCAATAGAGATTGCATCATCTGTGGATCTGTTGGGGCGGTATGCGAATTGGAATGGGTCCAGGGTTTCTGGGATAATGGTGTTGATTTGAGCCATGACCAGCCTTTCAAAGCACTTCATGGCTACAGACGTCAGTGCTACGGGCCGGTAGTCATTTAGGCAGGTTATCTTAGTGTCCTTGGGCACAGGGACTATGGTGGTCTGCTTGAAACATGTTGATATTACAGACTCAGTCAGGGACGTGTTGAAAATGTCAGTGAAGACACTTGCCTTTTCTCAAAAGGTGGTTTTTCAGCACCCACTAACCCCCCACCTTTTTTCCTTGCCTTAGCAAGATGTGTACCTATCAATGAGGTCATCTTAAGGATTCATCTTAGAATTTGACTTTAACCAAGTATAATCAAAATATAAGAATAATAAAAATACATTTTAAGCTAAAAAGCTACAGCAAAAATCTTCTTCCAGCATGCGACAGGTTCTCAAAGAGAGCCATACCCTTCCAACAAATCTCCTTTATACCCTCCATCCTCCTTTCTGCTAATTTCTGTTTTTACTCATCGTGGTGGCAAATTCAGTCGTTGACACCTAATGTGACCCTTTCTCAAAAGGTGGTTTTTCTGCCTTTTTAATAATAATATAATAATAATATGCCATTTATCAGACGCTTTTATCCAAAGCGACTTACAGTCATGCGTGCATACATTTTTGTGTATGGGTGGTCCCGGGGATCGAACCCCCTTCCTTGGCGTTACAAGCGCCGTGCTCTACCAGCTGAGCGGTCATTTTTTTTCTTTTTTTCATTTTTGCCCCCATCCTCCTGGCTGCTTTAACAAACTAGCACCCTTAGCACACTCCATTACCATTAACTTTTAAAACCTTATTTTTTAAAACATGAACCTTTCTTACTCCCCTTCAATTATAATCTCACTCCAACCTAATTTATTGTTCCCATTACATCCTAAACATCCAACATTTTAAACACTTCAACCACATTTCATCATTATAACATCTCATTGTCAACCTCTTACCGGCCCTAAGGCCTTGTTCCTCTAAACTTACCAAACATAGTCTACGTTTTATATTGAATAATTCTGTTATTGAACTACAAACAATATGGGGGGCATCGTTGTGGATTGTCAACCAGCTAACTGTGCCCCATCTGTTTGACCTGTAAGACAGTCAAGCTCTATGTTCAAGCCCAAAGTGCTCATTCATGAGAGTCATTGTGAATCGAATCAATTGAACAAAGTTGAGCGGACGAACTGTATTGTGGGAATTGCAGTTCATTCTCCGTGCCTTAAAGCAAACAACATCTTAACCATTTTTACTGCATTACTGTAATCACCCTTTACTATCTTCCACTGTATATCTCCCCATGTTTTCAACCTTCAACATTTAACTTATTTTACCTTTACTTATTAAAATAAATTCCAGTCCCAAATAATATCTTCTTATTTTCTTCAATCAATGTCAACTCTCTCTCAATGTTCATTCTTCTCTGTGCTCCATATGTGAGTGAAAGTGAAACTTCTTCATAAGTGTGTATGCAAGTCTTATCATCCTAACCATATCCTCTGTCACTAAAATGTCACAGAAAACTGGGCCTAGGCCTACAACTCTTGACAGTAGTTCAGGCTGGTGAAATACAAATGACAAAATATTCAAAAGTAATTGAATTGCGTGTTTTCAACACGGCTAGCCTTAGTGCTGGGACCGCTAATTTCCGTCCCAGAATCTTTGCTCAAACACGTTTGGAGCCTGAAACCAAGCCCGCGACGCGGTTAGCCTTTGTGGCAGGGACCGCACTCTATCTGGCCCGGGCTTCGGATTACCGATTTCCAGAGCTCTCGTTACGGGGTGGATAGTGAGCTCGCCCTACAACCATGCCACCAAAAAAAAAACAGAAGATGACTTCATCTCAACTGGTACGTGAATTCATGGAGAAGCAGAACGACTTCTATAAGGAAATGTTACTCCAACAGGAAAATTACTTTAAAGGCTTTATACAAATGATCTACGAACAATGGATGACCTAACTAAAGATGTCCAAGACATTCATTTCACACAGAACGATATGGATGTATTGACAGCCACCCAGGGTAAACTTTCCACTAACTGTTCCTCAATGAGGAAGGATATCAGCACCGTTTGTGAGAACCTCCTGAAACATATCTGGGAAGGCTGATTACCTGGTGACAATCGAGGATAAATAATCTTGTAGTAGATCCAGGAAAGCTAAAGTGAAACATGAGCTGAATCAGAGGACAACGTTCGAAAGTTGCTTTCTGAGAAGCTACAACTGGTCCGCATACAGCTGGAAAGGGCTGGAAAGGGCTGGTCTGGGAAATCAGGTGGTGCCAGACCCAGGCCGATTTGAAGTGAAATTCATCAGATTCAAGAACAAGCTTGCAGTCCTTGGAAAAAGTCTTAAAGGGTTCACCAATGAGGATTTCTCAGAGACAGTCCACCAAAAAAAGAAACAGCTAAGGAAACAGCTATGAAGGCGGCGAGAGAACATGGGGACATAGCCTACCTGAGGTATGACAAACTGATTGTTCACCCTTCCCTCCCAAGGACCTAGGAGGAGTGACAGAAACAAGCCTTGGGGTCTCCCAAGGACCTAGGAGGAGTGACAGGGGTCCACCATCCCTCCCAAGGACCTGGGAGGAGTGACAGGGGTCTATACTAGTTGGCTGTTGCTACAGGCCTGGTGCTGATGTCAAATATCTTGATAGAATCTGTGAAATGTTGGATAACAGGGAAATATATTTCAGGGGTGATTTGAATATTGAACGCTTTACCAACAACTGGCCACTGAGGGAAAAAGCTTATTTCTGTGGCCAATGTATGTAAACTGAATCAAGTTATGACATCACAAAACCGAGAACGTTCACTAACAGATGCGGTATCACATCGTCAACCTGTATTGATCATATTTTTACCAATATGGCTGAACATTGTTCTAAAGCTTTATCAGTGGCACTAAGTTGTAGCTCAGTTGGTAGAGCATGGCGCTTGCAACGCCAGGGTTGTGGGTTCGATTCCCACGGGGGGCCAGTATGACAAATGAATGCACTCACTAACTGTAAGTCGCTCTGGATAAGAGTGTCTGCTAAATGACTAAAATGTAAATGTAGTGATCAGAACTTGGTAGCATTCATGACGAAAACCAAAAGGCTGGCCCTAAAATAATCTACAGAAGGTCCTACAATGGGTTCAATCATGACTTATTTGTGGATGAGGTTAAGAATGTGCAACGGCTGCAAGTATGTAGTGAGGATGATCCTGAAATAGCACTGAGCGTGTTTATAAAATTATTTATGAGTATTGTTGATAAGCAGACCCCATTAAGAAAATGCGCTGCGAGGTCAAGCAGTGGCACATGGATGTGCAATGGTTCAACGTAATGATGCCAAAAAGGCAGCAGATAGATCTGACACTTCGTCCGATAAGCAAGGTTACTGTAAATAAAGAGCTAAACAAAGTAAAAAAGAAAGGATATTATCAGCACAAAATTGATGGGTGATGGAAAAATAACTATGGATGTTATAATGGGTAGGATTTTAAATGTCTACCTCATTTGTTGAATCAGAGGGTATATTTATTACGAAACCATGTGACATTGCAAATTACTTTAAATTATATTTTACAGGCAAAGTGGACAAAGTTGAGAAATGTCATGAGTCCAGCTGATGGCTCTTTGACATATACACTTATAAAATACTGTATTATGAATGAGGCATTGCAAGTTTGAATTTCAACAAGTAGAAAATAAGTGGTTGAAAGAATGCTGTTTCTGATGATAAATCACCAGGTACAGATAACCTTGTCAGCAAATTGCTTAGAGTTGCAGCCAACCACATATCCACCCCAATTGTCATATTTTAAATAGGTGCTTGATGTGTGGGATGTGCCCAGAAATCTGGAAACAGTCAAAGGTCATTCCACTTGGAAAAATGTTTGATCTGTACAAATTCAGGATTATTTCTCATATAATGGTCTGATAACGGGTTTCCAGCATGCAGACAAAGAAGGGCATTCTACGAGTACGGCCTTAGCGCAAATGACAGATGATTGGCTAAAGTATGGATGACAGGAAGTTAGTGGGTGCAGTGTTGTTGGACTTTAGTGCTGCTTTTGATGTAATTGATCATGAACTGTTGCTAGGTAACTCAAATGTTATGGTTTTATGTCTGCCGCTTTATTCTGGATGGAAAGCTACCTATCCAGGAGAAGGCAAAACATTTTATTGAATGGTAGATTTTTGGACAGCAAAGATGTACCCTGTGGTGTTCCTCAAGGCAGCTGCCTTGGACCACTCCTCTATTCTAGCTTTACCCTGTGGTGTTCCTCAAGGCAGCTGCCTTGGACCACTCCCCTACTCTATCTTTACTAATGATTTAATGAATAAAGCAAGAGTGGTTATGTATGCTGGTGACTCTACAATGTATAGTGCTGCATCAGCATATCATGAACTAAAATATGCACTGAGCAGAGAGCTAAGAACGGTGTCTGAGTGGGTTAACATGAACACATTGGTGTTGAATATTTCTAAAACATTATGTATTCTATTTGTAGAACAAGTTAAAAAGACCAAACTACTTGGACGTAGCACTATCTTGGTCTGAACATACAGATAATATTGTAATTAAAATGGGTAAGGGCATTGCTGTAACAAGAACATTTTCTGAGTATGCACCATCCAGCACTCTGAATCAGGTGATTCAATCTCTGGTTCTATCACAGCTAGAGTACTGTCCAGTCACATGTGACTAGTTTCAGGAAACTAGGCATATGTCGCGCATCACTACTTCACAGGAGAGCCATTTTGAACGTAAACTATTTTTTAAAAATCAAAATGTGTTTTTTGGCAGAAATGCCTTCTGGAACATGTGAACTTTCATGTGCCTTTATAATAAACTTGTATGCCATCTGTAAATACGAATGCAATTGTTAACTTACGAACATAGTTGGTTTAGCCCCGGAAAAAGTCAGCAACCTTCCCGCTAGCCATGATTGGTTGACATAATGAGTGGGCTGGACATGCCGAGAGATGAGTTCGGATTGGTGTAGCACGCTTCTGTCTATAATATGAGCTGGTCAGTATGTGTAGGTAATCCTTTCTAATGTGGCTTTTTTGAAAGATATCACGTAGTAGAACTGCATGAGTGTTGCTCTCCACTTTCTGGAGGACCGAGTTTTGAAATCAGTGGAATTAGAGTATGATAGCTAAGGAGATGGAGAAAATTCTGGCGTTTGATTGTAAATATGCAGACAGAGTTGAAAAGAGATCACACAGAAGGCTGTTGTATAAAACACCTGTCTCCGGATTACATCTTCAAACTAAGGGCAACCATGGCATCCGTGACAGAGAGGGAGAAGTGTCCATCCATGTATATGGGTAAGATAGTCCAGCTAGCTACATTTTCAGATATTACACGTTTCTAATTTTGTCAGCAAGTCGTTTTCATTTCAAGTTAAAATGTACTGTTAGCTAGCTAGCTAACGTTAGCTGGCTGGCTAATTAGCTAACGTTACATGTATGATCTGTGTAGTAATATTATTCGTATCTCAGAGCCATTTGCATTGCTAGTTATAGCCTAATGTTAGCTAGCTAACAATTAACCTGGTTGGTTAGCTACCTGCAGATTCATGCAGGGTAGTAACGTTATGAGTTGGGATTATGGTTCATTGTTTAACTAGCTAGCTACATGTCTAAACAAAAGGCTCCACTACGCAAGTAACTATTTCAAAATAATGTTTATGATGTCACTGCGACAACTGTCAATAGACGTAGCTGGTAAATTTGCTCTGGGCTGGCTATCTACTCCAATTTCAGAGCACTCTCGTCTGAGTGTGCCAGAGTGCAGAATAATTGACACATTTACGAACGCTCAACACCCGTTGAATATGGTCAACAAGAACAGCGCCGGAGAAGATGGCTGCCGTTTTACAGCCCTCTAACCAATTGTACTATTATGTGTGTTTTTCCGCGTTATTTGTAATTTATTTTGTACATAATGTTTCTGCCATCGTCTCTTATAACCAAAAAGAGCTTCTGGATATCAGGACAGCGATTACTCACCTCGTATTGGACGAAGATTTTTTCTTCAACGAGGCGGCCGCGAAGGATATCATACAGACACCCGACAAGGCCCAAATCCCCGTCATTCGCGTGAGGAAGAGACGGAGATATCGTGGACGTAGATCGGGGTGCCTTGTAAGGATGCGACGGCGAGCGAATAAACTGCCTCTTCCATCAAACCTATTAGCCAACGTTCAATCATTTGAAAATAAATTGGATGACCTAAGATTACGGTTATCCTACCAACGGGACATTAAAAACTGTAATATCTTATGTTTCACCGAGTCGTGGCTGAACGACGACATGGATAACATACAGCTAGCGGGCTATACGCTACATCGGCAGGATAGAACGGCTGACTCCGGTAAGACAAGGGGTGGCGGTCTGTGTATATTTGTAAACAACAGCTGGTGCACAAAATCAAATACTAAGGAAGTCTCGAGGTTTTGCTCGCCTGAGGTAGAGTATCTTATGATAAGCTGTAGACCACACTATTTACCTAGAGAGTTTTCATCTATATTTTTCATAGCTGTCTATTTACCACCACAAACCAATGCTGGCATTAAGATTGCACTGAATGAGTTGTACAAGGCCATAAATCAACAGGAAAACGCTCATCCAGATGCAGCGCTCCTAGTGGCCGGGGACTTTAATGCAGGGAAACTTAAATCCGTTCTACCTAATTTCTACCAGCATGTTAAATGTGCAACCAGAGGAAAAAAAACTCTAGACCACCTTTACTCCACACACAGAGACGCATACAAAGCTCTCCCTCGCCCTCCATTTGGCAAATCTGACCATAACTATATCCTCCTGATTCCTGCTTATAAGCAAAAACTAAAGCAGGAAGCACCAGTGACTCGGTTAATAAAAAAGTGGTCAGATGACGCAGATGCTAAGCTACAGGACTGTTTTGCTAGCACAGACTGGAACATGTTCCGGGATTCTTCAGACAGCATTGAGGAGTACACCACATCAGTCACTGGCTTCATCAATAAGTGCATCGATGATGTCGTCCCCACAGTGACCGTACGTACATACCCCAACCAGAAGCCATGGATTACAGGAAACATCCGCACTGAGCTAAAGGGTAGAGCTGCCGCTTTCAAGGAACGGGACTCTAACCCGGACGCTTATAAGAAATCCCGCTCTGCCCTCCGACGAACCATCAAACAGGCAAAGAGTCAATATAGGACTAAGATTGAATCGTACTACACTGGCTCTGACGCTCATCGGATGTGGCAGGGCTTGAAAACTATTACAGACTACAAAGGGAAGCACAGCCGTGAGCTTCCCAGTGACACAAGCCTACCAGACGAGCTAAACCACTTCTATGCTCGCTTCGAGGCAAGCAACACTGAAGCATGCATGAGAGCACCAGCTGTTCCGGATGACTATGTGATCACGCTCTCCGTAGCCGATGTGAGTAAGACTTTTAAGCAGGTCAACATTCACAAGGCCGCAGGGCCAGACGGATTACCAGGACGTGTACTCCGAGCATGTGCTGACCAACTGGCAAGTGTCTTCACTGACATTTTCAACATGTCCCTGACTGAGTCTGTAATACCAACATGTTTCAAGCAGACCACCATAGTCCCCGTGCCCAAGGACTCTAAGATAACCTGCCTAAATGACTGCCGACCCGTAGCACTGACGTCTGTAGCCATGAAGTGCTTTGAAAGGCTGGTCATGGCTCAAATCAACAGCATTATCCCAGAAACCCTAGACCCACTCCAATTTGCATACCGCCCCAACAGATCCACAGATGATGCAATCTCTATTGCACTCCACACTGCCCTTTCCCACCTGGACAAGAGGAACACCTACGTGAGAATGCTATTCATTGACTACAGCTCAGCATTCAACACCATAGTGCCCTCTAAGCTCATCACTAAGCTAAGGATCCTGGGACTAAACACCTCCCTCTGCAACTGGATCCTGGACTTCCTGACGGGCCGCCCCCAGGTGGTAAGGGTAGGTAACAACACATCTGCCACACTGATCCTCAACACGGGGGCCCCTCAGGGGTGCGTGCTCAGTCCCCTCCTGTACTCTCTGTTCACCCATGACTGCATGGCCAGGCACGACTCCAACACCATCATTAAGTTTGCCGACGACACAACAGTGGTAGGCCTGATCACCGACAACGATGAGACAGCCTATAGGGAGGAGGTCAGAGACCTGGCCGTGTGGTGCCAGGACAACAACCTCTCCCTCAACGTGACCAAGACAAAGGAGATGATTGTGGACTACAGGAAAAAAAAAGAGGACTGAGCACGCCCCCATTCTCATCGACGGGGCTGTAGTGGAACAGGTTGAGAGCTTCAAGTTCCTTGGTGTCCACATCACCAACGATCTATCATGGTCCAAACACACCAAGACAGTCGTGAAGAGGGCACGACAAAGCCTATTCCCCCTCAGGAGACTGAAAAGATTTGGCATGGGTCCTCAGATCCTCAAAAAATTCTACAGCTGCACCATCGAGAGCATCCTGACTGGTTGCATCACCGCCTGGTATGGCAACTGCTTGGCCTGCTTTTTTTTTCTTTTTTTCTCAACACTTTTTTTGTTGTTGTTTTATTTTTTATTGTTGAAAATAAATGCACTGTTGGTTAAGGGCTGTAAGTAAGCATTTCACTGTGATGTCTGCACCTGTTGTATTCGGCGCATGTGACCAATACAATTTGATTTGATTTGATTTGATTTGATATGGCCGGTGTCAGTAAACATTTGCAAAAAATAGTAATACATTTTTTGCCAGCAGCACAGTTGCAGTTGCCAATGCTCTGGATAACAAAAAACAGCATAACCAGCTCTGCTAGGGTGAGTAAAATGGTCAGAGTGAACTATTCTCTCATTTGTGTCTGGAAGTAGCTAGCAAGCTAGCCATCGTTAGCCAGTTAGCTTGGGTGCTTGACTGCCGATGTGAGGTCAGAACGCTCGGATCAACCCTACTCCTCGGCCAGAGCATCCAGTGTGCGCTCTGAACGCTCCGAGAGCGAAACGCTCTGAATTTACGAACGGCCAATCTGACAGCGCTCTGAGTTTACGAATGCCCAGAGCACACTCGGGCACTCCAACTTAAATGTACAAACACACCCGTAGTATAAACCAGCCTTTAGTCTTGAAATCTTTGGTTGTTTAGCACATGGCCTCACATGTGAATCCTTAAAGAGATGGGTGGGGCTAAAACTTAAGAGGAGATGAACAATGTTGAATTGGTGTAGACATAGAAGAGCTCTCCAGTAGGTGTACCAAAACATTCAAGGGCCATTTTCTCAAAAGTGAGGTGACAAGTTTATCAACTTTCAAAGCATAATTACTTTCCCATTGTTCCTCAACTGTAGTGTATGATATACCATTTTCTAGCTCTGAGTCTCTACTTTTATCCAATCTAAAAAATGAGCCGGTCGGTCACATTTGGTCATCTGCTGCAAAAATATTTAATAATACGCTCTAACTCTGCCAGATTAGCTTGTCAAATCAAATCAAATTGTATTTGTCACATGTGCAAAATACAAGAGGTCTAGACTTTACCGTGAAATGCTTACTTACGAGCCCTTTCCCAACAATGCAGAGTTAAAAACTAAGTTAAAAACTAAGAAAAATTAAATGTTAAATTATTTTAAATTAAATTAAAATATATTAAATACAAAATTGCCAAATAAAACAAAAAGGAAATATGAACACAATAAAAATAACAATAACAAGACGATATACAAGGAGTACCAGTACCGAATCAATGTTCATTATCCGAATGAATGTCAAACCAAATGCATCAGAATCTCTCATGGTTTCTCGTTGAACACAGATTACTATCCAGTCTTTAGATTTTTTTTTAGGAATGTTATATTTTTCAAGAAACTACACATTTTTCTCAGACCAACAAAATAAAACCAACAAAACAAAACAAAAAAATAACAAAACAAAACGCAGCAAATTCAGCCAATCTGATACCCTCACAGGCCAAGGACAAATGTCCTGAAATCTACAGTTTTATACAGAACCAAAACACTGAATAGAATTCTTTACCAACTCACATTTCTCAGGCAAAAAGTAAACCCACCTTCAAGAAAACAATAAAATAACATCTAATGTGATCAACCATATGACTGGACAGATAATAGAGAGCATCTACTGAATGTTAAATGTATTACCTGTCAGGTATTTTAATTGTCTGTAATGTCTGCTTGTTAAAATGTTTGTCTTCATGTAAATTATAATTGTTTGTAATGTCTTTTTAGTTCTGTGTTGGACCCCAGACCCCAGGAAATTTTAACAATATAATATGAAGAAATAACACTGTATGGTTATTCAAAAGGTTCTTTGTAGAACCTTTGAGATTGAGAAATATTATTTATTATAGAACCTTTATGGAGAATGGTTCTATATAGAACCATTTAAAAGGGTTCTATACAGTGGCTTGCGAAAGTATTCACCCCCCTTGGCATTTTTCCTATTTTGTTGCCTTACAACCTGGAATTAAAATTGATTTTTGGGGGGTTTGTATCATTTGATTTACACAACATGCCTACCACTTTGAAGATGCAAAATATTTTTTTGTGTGAAACAAACAAGAAATGCTTCACTGTGGGGATGGTGTTCTCGGGGTGATGAGAGGTGTTGGGTTTGCGCCAGACATAGCGTTATCCTTGATGTCCAAAAAGCTACATTTTAGTCTCATCTGACCAGAGTACCTTCTTCCATATGTTTGAGGAGTCTCCCACATGGCTTTTGTAGAAAACCAAACGTGTTTGCTTATTTTGTTCTTTAAGCACTGGCTTTTTTCTGGCCACTCTTCCATAAAACCCAGCTCTGTGGAGTGTACGGCTTAAAGTGGTCCTATGGACAGATACTCCAATCTCCGCTGTGGAGCTTTGCAGCTTCTTCAGGGTTATCTTTGGTCTCTTTGTTGCTTCTCTGATTAATGCCCTCCTTGCTTGGTCTGTGAGTTTTGATGGGTGGCCCTCTCTTGGCAGGTTTGTTGTGGTGCCATATTCTTTCCATTTTTTAATAATGGATTTAATGGTGCTCCGTGGGATGTTCAAAGTTTCTGATATTTTTTTATAACCCAACCATGATCTGTACTTCTCCACAACTTTGTCCCTGACCTGTTTGGAGAGCTCCTTGGTCTTCATGGTGCCGCTTGCTTGGTGGTACCCCTTGCTTAGTGGTGTTGCAGACTCTGGAGCCTTTCAGAACAGGTGTATATATACTGAGATCATGTGACAGATCATGTGAACCTTAGATTGCACACAGGTGGACTTTATTTAACTAATTATGTGACTTCTGAAGGTAATTGGTTGCACCAGATCTTATTTAGGGGCTTCATAGCAAAGGGGGTGAATACATATGCACGCACCACTTTTCCGTTATTTATTTTTTAGAATTTTTTTAAACAAGTAATTTTTTTCATTTCACTTCACCAATTTGGACTATTTTGTGTATGTCCATTACATTAAATCCAAATAAAAATCCATTTAAATTACAGGTTGTAATGCAACAAAATAGGAAAAACGGCAAGTGGGATGAATAATTTTGCAAGGCACTGTACATAACAAAGAAGGTGTGTGTGTGTGTGTGTGTGTGTGTGTGTGTGTGTGTGTGTGTGCTTGCATGCCTGCATGTGTGCGTTTTAATGTGTTTGTGTATGTTCTAAGAATGTTTATTCTAAACCCCCCCCCCGCTTCTCCTAACCCCCCTGTTACCATGCAGCAGGAATGGGCTCCACTGTTGCTGGATCTTCATTTTGGGTAAACACTTCTCAGCGGAAATAAACAGCCTCTGGCTCTGATGAGATGTTTTCCATCAGCATCCTAAATGGCACCCTATTCCCTTTGAAGTGCACTGCTTTTAACCAGGCCCCACAGGTGCCATTTGGAACACAACCTACATCTAAGCCAAGATGGAGAATTAACTCTCATTCCATTTACTGCTGTGGAAAAAAAAACATGAGTCTTCCAAACCAACATACCTCTACACAGGCAAGTACACACACACAAACACACCGACACAAACACACACACACAAACACACACACACACACACACACGCACACACACAAACACACCGACACAAACACACGTACACACACACACACACACACACACACACATACACACACTTCTGCACTCTCTGAACCATGTGTTGCCTAATCTCCCCCAAACTAAACCCCACATAAACAAGCCAGAGTGTGCAAAGCTGTCATCAAGGCAAAGGGTGGCTATTTGAAGAATATATATATATATTTGGATTTGTTTAACAGTTTTTGGATTACTACATGATTCCATATGTATTATTTCATAGTTTTGATGTCTTCACTATTATTCTACAATGTAGAAAATAGTAAAAATAAAGAAATACCCTTGAATGAGTAGGTGTGTGTCAGGGCGTGTTGTAGGTGTAGTGTAGGAATCAAACGCAGGACGCAGACTGAATGTTCCAAAGGCTGTATTACTGGCCCAACACAGGCAACAGGACAACTAAGCCCGACAGCAAAACCCGCACGAAGGCGAAAGGTAAATGCGCACTAACAGGTGCGACAAAATGTAACGGTGCACACACAAGTGCAAAATAAGCTCCAGCACAGTGGAGAAATACGCTCAACCGAGCAAAACACAACACTGACGGAAACAATCACACACAACACTAGACAAACACAACGAGAAACTTATAGGACACTAATTACGTCAAAACAGAAACAGGTGTGGAAACAAACAGACAAAAGCAAACGAACATGAAACATCTAGCGGTGGCAGCTAGAATTCCGGAGACGACGAACGCCGAAGCCTGCCCGAACAAGGGAGAGAGGCAGCCTCGGCCGAAACCGTGACAGTACCCCCCCCCTTGACGCGCGGCTCCAGACGTGCGCCGACTCCGGCCTCGGGGACGACCAGGGGGACGCGGCGCAGGGCGCGTCGGATGCCTCCGATGGAACTCCGTCAGGAGCGACGGGTCCAACACGTCTCTCCTCGGCACCCAGCACCGCTCCTCCGGACCGTACCCCTCCCACTCCACTAGATACTGGAGACCCCCCATCCGACGTCTCGAATCCAAGATGGATCTCACGGAGTACGCCGGTGCCCCCTCGATATCCAACGGGGGCGGAGGAGTCTCCAAGATCTCATCTTCTTGGAGTGGGCCCGCTACCACCGGCCTGAGAAGGGACACATGGAACGAGGGGTTAATACACTTATACTCCACAGGTAGCTGTAATCTATAACATACCTCGTTCAACCTTCTCAGGACTTTAAATGGCCCTACAAACCGCCGACCCAGTTTCCGACAGGGCAGGCGGAGGGGCAGGTTTCTGGTAGAGAGCCAGACTCGATCACCAGGTGCGTACACCGGTGCCTCACTGCGGTGGAGATCAGCGCTCGCCTTCTGACGTCGGAGGGCCCGCTGCAGGTGGACGTGTGCAGCGTTCCAAGTCTCCTCCGAGCGCTGCGCCCACTCATCCACCGCAGGAGCCTCGATCTGGCTCTGCTGCCAGGGTGCCAGAACCGGCTGGTAACCTAACACACATTGAAATGGAGTTAGGTTAGTGGAGGAATGGCGTAGGGAATTCTGGGCCATCTCGGCCCAGGGAACGTACCTTGACCACTCCTCCGGCCGGTCCTGGCAGTATGTTCTGAGAAACCTACCCACATCCTGGTTTACGCGTTCCACCTGCCCATTGCTCTCCGGGTGGTAACCCGAGGTGAGGCTCACCGAGACCCCCAACCGCTCCATAAACGCTCTCCAGACTCTGGAGGTGAATTGGGGACCCCGATCAGCCACAATGTCCTCGGGTACCCCGTAGTGCCGGAACACATGGGTAAACAGTGCCTCGGCAGTTTGCAGGGCCGTAGGAAGACCCGGCATGGGGAGCAAACGACAGGCCTTAGAGAACCGGTCCACAACGACCAGGATGGTAGTATTCCCTTGGGAGAGGGGAAGGTCTGTTATAAAGTCCACTGATAGGTGGGACCATGGCCGTTGTGGAACGGGCAGGGGTAGCAACTTACCCCTAGGTAGATGTCTAGGCGCCTTACACTGGGCGCACACCGAGCAGGAGGAAACATAAACCCTCACATCCCTTGCCAACGTGGGCCACCAGTACTTGGCACTAAGACAGTGCACTGTCCGGCCGATACCCGGATGTCCAGAGGAGGGTGACGTGTGAGCCCAATAGATCAATCGATCCCGAACCTCGAGCGGAACGTACTTCCGACCCTCCGGGCACTGTGGTGGACTAGGGTCGGTGCGTAACGCCCGCTCGAGTTCAGCATCGACCTCCCACACTACCGGTGCCACCAGACACGACTCAGGCAGTATGGGAGTGGGCTCCACGGACCTCTCCTCCGCGTCATACCGCCGAGACAGCGCATCTGCCTTGCCATTCTGTGACCCAGGGATGTACGTGATCTTAAAAGTAAACCTGGTCAAGAACATACTTCATCTTGCCTGGCGAGGGTTCAGCCTCCTCGCCGCCCGGATGTACTCCAGGTTACGGTGGTCCGTCAAAATGAGGAAAGGGTGTTGAGCCCCCTCAAGCCAGTGCCTCCACACCTTTAGAGCCTGTACCACGGCTAACAGCTCCCTGTCCCCTACGTCATAGTTCCGCTCCGCCGGACTGAGCTTCTTAGAATAAAAAGCACAGGGGCGGAGTTTAGGTGGCGCGCCAGACCGTTGTGAAAGCACGGCTCCTAAACCGGCCTCCGACGCGTCCACCTCTACTTGGAACGGCAAAGAGGGATCCGGATGCGCCAGCACCGGGGCCGAGGTAAACAGGTCCTTCAGCCTCCCAAACGCCCTGTCCGCCTCGGCCGACCACTGCAGACGCACCGGACCCCCCTTCAACAGAGACGTGATGGGAGCTGCCACCTGTCCAAAACCCCGGATAAACCTCCTGTAGTAATTTGCAAACCCCAAAAACTGCTGCACCTCCTTCACAGTGGTTGGTGTTTGCCAATTACGCACGGCCGACACCCGGTCTACCTCCATCTTCACCCCTGACGCAGACAACTGATAACCCAAAAAGGAGACCGACTCCTGGAAAAACAGACACTTCTCTGCCTTCACATACAGGTCGTGCTCCACCAGCCTCCGCAACACCCTGCGCACCAGGGCCACATGCTCGACACGGGTAGGTGAGTACACGAGAATGTCATCAATGTACACCACCACCCCCTGCCCCTGCATGTCCCTGAAGATCTCATCCACAAATGATTGGAAAACTGATGGAGCGTTCATCAACCCGTATGGCATGACCAGATACTCGTAATGGCCCGAGGTGGTACTAAAGGCTGTTTTCCATTCATCACCCTCCCTGATGCGCACCAAGTTGTACGCGCTCCTGAGATCTAATTTCGTGAAGAAACGCGCCCCATGCAACGACTCAGTCATGGTCGCAATCAGCGGGAGTGGATAACTATACTTCACCGTAATCTGATTGAGACCACGGTAATCGATGCACGGACGCAAACCACCATCCTTTTTCTTCACGAAAAAGAAACTCGAGGACGCGGGGGAAGTGGACGGCCGTATGTATCCTTGTCTCAGCGATTCGTCTATGTAAATCTCCATAGCTTTCTTCTCCTCCTGAGACAGAGGATACACATGGCTCCGTGGGAGCGCAGCTCCTGCCTGGAGGTTTATCGCACAATCCCCCTGCCTATGGGGTGGCAACCGCGTCGCCCTCGCCTTACTAAACGCAATAGCCAAATCCCCATACTCAGGTGGAACGTGCAATGCGGGCACCTGGTTTGGACTCTCCACCGAGGTAGCCCCTACGGAAACGCCCAAACATCTACCCACACACTGAGCAGACCACTCCATCAGAGCCCTCTCCTGCCACGAAATCGCTGGGTTATGGGTACTCAACCAGGGCATGCCCAGCACCACCGGATACGCAGGAGAGTCAATCAGGAACAGCTGAATCATCTCCTGATGATCCCCCTGCGCACACATCCTAAGTGGCGCCGTGACCTCCCTGATTAAGCCCGTACCCAACGGACGACTATCTAGGGCGTGAACGGGAAAAGGAACATCAACAGGAATGAGGGGAATCCCTAACGCTAAACAAAACTTTTTATCAATAAAATTCCCAGCCGCGCCTGAATCTACCAGCGCCTTATGCTGGGAATGAGGTGCTACCTGTGGAAAACGTACAGGCATACAAAAATGGGCAACAGTGAGCTCTGGGTGAGTGGGGCGCCTACTCACCTGGAGGGAATCCCCAGTGCGGGACCTGTCGTCATCTCCCCTAGGAGGCCATCCCCAGCACCTAGCCGCGGTGTGTCCTCCCCGACCACAGTTGGTGCAGTGGATGGACCCCCTAGCCTGCCGACTCCTCCTCTCTCTAGCGCCAGCGCCCCCGAGCTCCATAGGACAAGGCTCGGAGACGCTGGAGGGTGGAATGGACGGACCCTCCGCAGGACGTCCGCGGGTAGCCAGCAGGGTATCCAGCCTGATGGACATATCAACCAGCTGGTCGAAAGTGAGGCTGGTGTCCCTACAAGCCAGCTCCCGACGGACGTCCTCTCGTAGGCTGCATCGGTATAGATCGATGAGGGCCCGATCATTCCACCCTGCATCTGCCGCTAGAGTACGGAATTCGAGCGCGAATTCCTGGGCACTTCTCCTCCCCTGCCGGAGGAAGACCAGACGCTCCCCCGCCGCTTTCCCCTCCGGGGGATGGTCAAACACCGCCCTGAAGCGGCGGGAGAACTCGGTGTACGTAATCGTCGTGGCGTCGATCTTCCTCCACTCCGCGTTGGCCCACTCCAACGCTTTTCCGGCCAGGCAGGAGATCAGGGCGGACACGCTCTCATGCCCTGAAGGTGCCGGGTGCACTGTGGCCAGGTATAGCTCTACCTGGAGCAGGAATCCCTGACACCCAGCCGCGGTCCCGTCGTAGGCCCTCGGGAGAGATAGTCGGACTCCTCGAGGTTCCGGCGCTGGAATGGGCGGGCTGGCCGATGGTGCTGGCAGGGCGGGCGGCGGTGGAGGCGAACCCCAGCCTCGGAGTGTGGTAATCACCTCCTGCAGGGCGGTCCCCATCTGCAGGAGCTGCTCTTGCTGGTCCCGAACCTGGGCTTCCAGTCTCGTCTGGGCTGCTTCGGCTCCTGCTGATTCCATTGTGGGTGTGTGATTCTGTCAGGGCGTGTTGTAGGTGTAGTGTAGGAATCAAACGCAGGACGCAGACTGAATGTTCCAAAGGCTGTATTACTGGCCCAACACAGGCAACAGGACAACTAAGCCCGACAGCAAAACCCGCACGAAGGCGAAAGGTAAATGCGCACTAACAGGTGCGACAAAATGTAACGGTGCACACACAAGTGCAAAATAAGCTCCAGCACAGTGGAGAAATACGCTCAACCGAGCAAAACACAACACTGACGGAAACAATCACACACAACACTAGACAAACACAACGAGAAACTTATAGGACACTAATTACGTCAAAACAGAAACAGGTGTGGAAACAAACAGACAAAAGCAAACGAACATGAAACATCTAGCGGTGGCAGCTAGAATTCCGGAGACGACGAACGCCGAAGCCTGCCCGAACAAGGGAGAGAGGCAGCCTCGGCCGAAACCGTGACAGTGTGTCCAAACTTTTGACTGGTACTATATATAATTATAATAATAATATACAACTTGCACACCCACACGTAGACATAAGTAAGTAAAAAGTATTAAGATAAATGAATAGTATAATGGGTTACTAGGGGTTACAAGATTTGATAAAGTAACAATGTAGAGTTTAACTTGTTAGGTAGAGACTTATTATGGACAGAGCACTCCATCTATAGGGGACTGATAGACAGTGCCAGCCCAGTTATGGTGAAAGTTGATCCAAGAAAGAGACTCTAGTCTCGGGAGCTACCTTAAAAAAGGAAGCTCCCTCCAAAGTTTCTCTCTTTCCTTCTGAATTGGCCTATGTATTTTATAAATTCGGCACATTACATGTTAATCTTAAAATAATAGACATTTAATAAGTGTGAAGCAGAAAAGTGAATATCCAACAGAAATTGGTAATAAATATATAGAGTAACATTGTTGGGTAGACTCAAATAAAAACTATGCCTTCCAATATGGAGAAAGTTACCATGTTTGTTTTGTTTTGTTTCTAAACCTTACAAATGGGGTAAAAGCAGAACATTATTTGAGAAAGATCCGTGTGTATTAGCAGTAGTGATTGGGAGGGTCTTGCTATTGAGAAGTCCTAGTTGAAGGAAACTGATATGGAGACTAGTGAAAGTAACAAAGTGAATGGTTTTTTATTAGTGGCTTTCAGATAGCACTCTAATAATGCAATATTTTAGTACATTTGAAGATGCTGAGGTTTCTATAGAAGGTCACATGACGAACAGAGGGATTGAGCCTTGGGACTGTTATTAGAGGCTGCCATCTGGTGTTTGGGTTAGAGATAAGTAGATAATGGCCGCCAGTACTCACTGAACTCAAACAGGCTGTAAGGGACACAGTGGGAAATTTGGGGCAAAGATATGAATAATTGAATAAGATACTAAGTTTCCAATTATTATTTCTCAATTCGATAGTTTGAATATGCCAGTGATTTAAGTAAGAAGGTAATGTCATCTAAAACAATAATCTGTTTCCATTACGTGGAACTGTGTCCAAAATTGAAGTAGATCCAAGTACCAAATAATGAGCTGATAAGCCAGCACCAACTTTTTGAAGGTCCTAGCAGATTTATTAAACAACAGGTTTCATATTTTGACTAGTTGATGTGACAGGGACATATGTCAATTCAACAGGTCAAAATGATGAGATTACAAGGGGCTCTGGGATTGTTTTAATTTAGCCTATTCAGCTTAACGCTGGAATTAGCATTGGAATAGAGAACTACTCTTGACAGGCTCTTTATAATGAACTTAGCAGAAAAATACTTGTTCACCAAAGAACCACAGCTCCCTCCTCGGAATGGAACACATTTTATTTGACTTTCTGTTTAAAAAAATATGTTTATTTGTCATAGATGGAGCAAGACGAGATGGCCACTCAGCTCCGCACCACACCACGCCTTGGGGCAGAAGCCGCATCTCTGAGGTTGTGGGAACAGATTAATGCACCATAAAAGCAATAAACATTCAAGCTGTGGTATACATGTTCACAACTAGGGCTTTGGAGATATTTAGAATAGTGGAAGTTGAGTTTTCTGAGAAAAAGTGGATGTCATTGTTGTACATATAATCCCACACTAGAATAGAATAGATACTTTTACTTTTTGGACAAGCTTTTGGAGGCTTTAAATGATGTAGCAACCAGGGAATAAAATAAATTCACCCAAACACTGAGGTAAACTGACTGACAGACACAGACCGAATAGAGTGCAGGATGAATTGGGGTTTATACGTGTTGAAGTTGTATTGTTTTTCTTCAAGTCCCCAAGTCTGCAGTAATAGTCTCAGGGAGAGGTGGAGTGGAGGAAGGAGAGGTGGAGTGGAGGAAGGAGAGATGGAGTGGAGGATGGAGAGGTGGAGTGGAGGAAGGAGAGGTGGAGTGGAGGAAGGAGAGGTGGAGTGGAGGAAGGAGAGGTGGAGTGGAGGAAGGGAGGATGGAGAGGTGGAGTGGAGGAAGGAAAGGTGGAGTGGAGGAAGGAGAGGTGGAGTGGAGGATGGAGAGGTGGAGTGGAGGAAGGAGAGGTGGAGTGGAGGATGGAGAGGTGGAGTTGAGGATGGAGAGGTGGAGTGGAGGATGGAGAGGTGGAGTGGAGGATGGAGAGGTGGAGTGGAGGATGGAGAGGTGGAGTGGAGGATGGAGAGGTGGAGTGGAGGAAGGGAGGAAGGAGAGGTGGAGTGGAGGATGGAGAGGTGGAGTGGAGGATGGAGAGGTGGAGTGGAGGAAGGAGAGGTGGAGTGGAGGATGGAGAGGTGGAGTGGAGGATGGAGAGGTGGAGTGGAGGATGGAGAGGTGGAGTGGAGGAAGGGAGGAAGGAGAGGTGGAGTGGAGGAAGGAGAGGTGGAGTGGAGGAAGGGAGGATGGAGAGGTGGAGTGGAGGATGGAGAGGTGGAGTGGAGGATGGAGAGGTGGAGTGGAGGAAGGAGAGGTGGAGTGGAGGAAGGAGAGGTGGAGTGGAGGAAGGAGAGGTGGAGTGGAGGATGGAGAGGTGGAGTGGAGGATGGAGAGGTGGAGTGGAGGAAGGAGAGGTGGAGAGGTGGAGTGGAGGATGGAGGGGTGGAGTGGAGGATGGAGAGGTGGAGTGGAGGAAGGAGAGGTGGAGTGGAGGAAGGAGAGGTGGAGTGGAGGATGGAGAGGTGGAGTGGAGGATGGAGAGGTGGAGTGGAGGAAGGGAGGATGGAGAGGTGGAGTGGAGGATGGAGAGGTGGAGTGGAGGATGGAGAGGTGGAGTGGAGGAAGGAGAGGTGGAGTGGAGGAAGGAGAGGTGGAGTGGAGGAAGGAGAGGTGGAGTGGAGGATGGAGAGGTGGAGTGGAGGAAGGAGAGGTGGAGTGGAGGAAGGAGAGGTGGAGTGGAGAAAGGAGAGGTGGAGTGGAGGATGGAGAGGTGGAGTGGAGGAAGGAGAGGTGGAGTGGAGGATGGAGAGGTGGAGTGGAGGAAGGAGAGGTGGAGTGGAGGAAGGAGAGGTGGAGTGGAGGATGAGAGGTGGAGTGGAGGATGGAGAGGTGGAGTGGAGGATGAGAGGTGGAGTGGAGGAAGGAGAGGTGGAGTGGAGGATGGAGAGGTGGAGTGGAGGATGGAGAGGTGGAGTGGAGGAGGTGGAGGATGGAGAGGTGGAGAGGTGGAGTGGAGGATGGAGAGGTGGAGTGGAGGAAGGAGAGGTGGAGTGGAGGAAGGAGAGGTGGAGTGGAGGAAGGAGAGGTGGAGTGGAGGATGGAGAGGTGGAGTGGAGGAAGGAGAGGTGGAGTGGAGGATGGAGAGGTGGAGTGGAGGAAGGAGAGGTGGAGTGGAGGAAGGAGAGGTGGAGTGGAGGATGGAGAGGTGGAGTGGAGGATGGAGAGGTGGAGTGGAGGATGGAGAGGTGGAGTGGAGGAAGGGAGGATGGAGAGGTGGAGTGGAGGAAGGAGAGGTGGAGTGGAGGAAGGAGAGGTGGAGTGGAGGATGGAGAGGTGGAGTGGAGGATGGAGAGGTGGAGTGGAGGAAGGGAGGTTGAGAGGTGGAGTGGAGGATGGAGAGGTGGAGTGGAGGATGGAGAGGTGGAGTGGAGGAGAAGAGGTGGAGTGGAGGAAGGAGAGTGGAGTGGAGGAAGGAGAGGTGGAGTGGAGGAAGGGAGGAAGGAGAGGTGGAGTGGAGTGGAGGAAAGAGAGGTGGAGTGGAGGATGGAGGTGGAGTGGAGGAAGGAGAGGTGGAGTGGAGGATGGAGAGGTGGAGTGGAGGATGGAGAGGTGGAGTGGAGGATGGAGAGGTGGAGTGGAGGAAGGAGAGGTGGAGTGGAGGAAGGAGAGGTGGAGTGGAGGATGGAGAGGTGGAGTGGAGGATGGAGAGGTGGAGTGGAGGATGGAGAGGTGGAGTGGAGGATGGAGAGGTGGAGTGGAGGATGGAGGAGTGGAGTGGAGGAAGGAGAGGTGGGTGGAGGAGGAGAGGTGGAGTGGAGGATGGAGAGGTGGAGTGGAGGTGGAGAGGTGGAGTGGAGGATGGAGAGGTGGAGTGGAGGAAGGAGAGGTGGAGTGGAGGAAGGAGAGGTGGAGTGGAGGATGGAGAGGTGGAGTGGAGGATGGAGAGGTGGAGTGGAGGATGGAGAGGTGGAGTGGAGGATGGAGAGGTGGAGAGGAGGAAGGAGGATGGAGAGGTGGAGTGGAGGAAGGAGAGGTGGAGTGGAGGAAGGGGAGGAGAGGTGGAGTGGAGGAAGGAGAGGTGGAGTGGAGGAAGGAGAGGTGGGTGGAGGTGGTGGGGAGTGGTGGAAGGAGAGGTGGAGTGGAGGATGGAGAGGTGGAGTGGAGGATGGAGAGGTGGTTGGAGGAAGGAGAGGTGGAGTGGAGGATGGAGAGGTGGAGTGGAGTGAGGAGGGTGGAGTGGAGGTTGGAGTGGTGGAGTGGAGAGGTGGAGTGGAGGAGGAGGTGGTGGAGTGGAGGAGGAGAGGTGGAGTGGAGGAAGGAGAGGTGGAGTGGAGGTTGGAGTGGTGGAGGAGAGGTGGAGTGGAGGAGGAGTGGTGGAGTGGAGGATGGAGTGTGTGGAGTGGAGGAGGGAGGTGGAGTGGTGGAGTGGAGGAAGGAGAGGTGGAGTGGAGGAAGGTGAGGTGGAGTGGGAGGGAGGATGGAGAGGTGGAGTGGAGGATGAGAGGTGGAGTGGAGGATGGAGAGGTGGAGTGGAGGAAGGAGAGGTGGAGTGAGGAAGGAGAGGTGGAGTGGAGGAAGGAGAGGTGGAGTGGAGGAAGGAGAGGTGGAGTGGAGGAAGGAGAGGTGGAGTGGAGGAAGGAGAGGTGGAGTGGAGGATGGAGAGGTGGAGTGGAGGATGGAGAGGTGGAGTGGAGGATGGAGAGGTGGAGTGGAGGATGGAGAGGTGGAGTGGAGGATGGAGTGGAGGATGGAGAGGTGGAGTGGAGTAAGGAGAGGTGGAGTGGAGGAAGGAGGAAGGAGAGGTGGAGTGGAGGAAGGAGAGGTGGAGTGGAGGAAGGAGAGGTGGAGTGGAGGAAGGAGAGGTGGAGTGGAGGAAGGGAGGAAGGAGAGGTGGAGTGGAGGATGGAGAGGTGGAGAGGAGGAAGGAGGATGGAGAGGTGGAGTGGAGGAAGGAGAGGTGGAGTGGAGGAAGGGAGGAAGGAGAGGTGGAGTGGAGTGGAGGAAAGAGAGGTGGAGTGGAGGATGGAGGTGGAGTGGAGGATGGAGAGGTGGAGTGGAGGATGGGGAGGTGGAGTGGAGGATGGAGAGGTGGAGTGGAGGAAGGAGAGGTGGAGTGGAGGATGGAGGATGGAGAGGTGGAGTGGAGTGGAGGAAAGAGAGGTGGAGTGGAGGATGGAGGTGGAGTGGAGGATGGAGAGGTGGAGTGGAGGATGGGGAGGTGGAGTGGAGGAAGGAGAGGTGGAGTGGAGTGGAGGAAGGGAGGAAGGGAGGATGAAAGGGCCTTGAATTCAGGGCAGCAACAAAGCCAGAGCAGATAGAGAGGGCTGCCTCTTGAACACTGAGCCATGACAGAGCAGACAGACTCTGGGTCGTTTGATTCAACTGCCAGCCAGCAGCTTTTTAGGAATCTTTTAATTTGCTCTGCCACTCTGCCATTCCCCACCCCTTCGCTACCCTCACCCACCCCTTTGGACAGCGGTCCAGATGATTTGTGTCGAATTTGGCTTCACTCAAAGAAA